>NC_136262.1:215860424-216155424 GCF_964187855.1 Myxine glutinosa | reverse complement strand
GTACGTGAGGCAGAGAGTGTGTGGAATGGAGGGTAGGCTGGTAGGGCGTGGGATGGGGGTGAGAGGATGGGAGAGGGCGCAGGACAAGGGGAGAGGCTGGGAGGGCGTGGGACATGGGGAGAGGCTGGGAGTGTGTGGGTGGGGAAGGGGAGGCAGGGAGGGGTAGGCTGGGAGGGCATGGATCAGGGAGTGGGGGTGAGAGGCGCAGGATTCGGTGAGAGGATGGAAGGGTGCAGAATGGGGGAAAGGCTAGTAGGGCATGGGGCAAGGGGAAGGCCGGGAAGGCTCGGGCCTAGGGGGAAGCCGGGAGGTGGAGGGTCAATGGGGGAAGCCGAGAGGGTGCGGGTCAAGGGGAGAGCAGGTCAAGGGGAAGCCGAGAGTGGGCGGGGAGAGGGGGCAAGCTGAGAGGGGGTGGGTCAAGGGGGAAGCTGAGAGTGGACAGGTAGCATAGTGGGTCAAGAGGGAAGCCGAGAGGGGGGCGGGTTGAGCGGGGAGCGGAAAAGGAGCATGGTGAGGGGGAAGCCAAGAAGCCAAGAGAGGGCAGGGCAAGGCAAGGAGGAAGCAGAGAGGGGATGGGGACGAGGAGGATCCTTTGAGGGGGTGTGGTGAGGACGGGATGCACAAAGAGTGGACATGAAGTGGATGGATGCCGAAGAGAGGGAAACGTAGAAGGGGTGTGGTTGGTAGAACACGGGTATGCAGATGGGGGTAGGGTACTGACAATGAGGGGTTTGGCACCGTTAAATAATATTGAGGGGAATTTATTGTCATGATCAGACAACCTCTGCAAATTGGACGCTTTCAAGATTTCGAATCTGGATATGCGGAGAAAGACATCACGGGAGGGTTGAAAGAATGATTGGTGAAGGCACGGAGAAAAGTGGGTCTGTAGGTACGGGAGGAGGGTTGATGGACCAAGCGTTTAAAAGTGAGATAGGTAGGTTTGGAAAATAGTATTACATACAGACGTAAACATGCTTTAGCAGGAATATGCACAACTACTATTAATAACAAATGCCAATCACCACTCCAACCTTACCTTGTGCAAAAAGTGTCTGATAAACATTTATGTGATCTGATAGGTTTCCGTAGTTATAAACAACAAAACAAAGGCAATGCGATGGTGTTGTCAAGTAGCAATTTTACCCTGCGTACGTGAAGCAAAATGTGGGGTGTACTATGAACTCTCCAGTTAAAACATGTAAAGGTATTTAGTTTGGTTGAAACTTTTTAAGACTTCAATATTTGACCATTTCTTGATGTTCAGAGAAGACAGTTTCAAATAGAAACTGGTTACGCCAAAACAGAAAACTCCATCATCTAAGAGTTTCTGATTACCTTCTTGCGTTGGAGGGGCAGGGAATGCCTCTGCCCCTTGGCGTTGTGTGTCCTGTTCTGCATCTTCTCTTTCTGTAATATCGATATAAAACACCTTTAGCATAGGAAATTGAATTAAAAAAAGAATTTTGAAGAATGACAGAAGTAACTAGAATGGCACTCGGTAGAGCGCATATTTCTATTAGGCTGAACAGTTTAGGTTTTGTATCCCACTGATAAGCCGGATTTGTATCCGGACATTAACCAAAATCAAATTGGCTTGTTCTTGCCACCTAACTAGCTCGGCCACCTTATTTCGTCCACATCTGTCAGCAACTTTTTGAAATATCGTGCTATATATCGTTTTGGCCCTATATCTCAATGGTGAAAAAATCACTTAGATTCTACTAGCCAGATCCGGATCTTCACAAAAATCTAATCATGTCATCCTTGTCAAACACCCAACCTGTCCACCATATTTCAGCCAAACCCATCCACACTTTGAGATATCCTGTTCAATGGCAAACAGACAGAGGTGAAAACATAACCTCCACCCACCTTTGGGGGCGGAGGTAATAACAAATTCACACAAACATTTGGCATTCGTCATAATTTCTGTTCAATAACTCGAAGGAATGCTTTGTGATGATTATATAAACATGGTGCAAAAGATAGGAGCTGTTTAAAAAAAACTTTCCCCAAGCTGTGAATTGTCAACAAATGTAATTACTAATAAATAAAAAAATGAAGAAGAGAAATTAAAGACTTGACTTGTCTTCAAGAAGAATCTATCATCAAACAATTCCTATTTAGAACATTTCAACTGAACCAACTAGACGAATTGTATTTGAATAATGATAATCAATATGCAGTAATAATAATTTGTATGACGAACATATCAAGAGCCATTGAACAATTTGCTTGACAATAATAAGTCTAAAAAAAACAATGGGTCATTTTCATCACAAAGTTGCTTTAATCCTCATTCTGAGAACAACAACAATGTACATCTTCCGGTTAGCCAAGATTATTCTTCCGATGTGATTAATCAAAGGAAATGAAAAGCCTCTGTTTCGGCGTAAATCTAGATCACCCTCACCTTCGTTCTGCCCTTCATCTCCCCTTCTACTCTCCCGAGGCACTCGCGTACTCTGCCCTGTAAACAAAATATTTTGATTTCTCCATTTTATATATATATATATACAATGAATAAAGTGCGACAACAAAATGTAAGCAGCTTTAAAATCGTGTCAGTATTGATGTACAATTTCAGTGTTTAAAATTTCAAGTGCGTAAATAGAATATGCGAATTAAAACAAGAACACCGTAACAAGATTAATACACATCAAATAACTTAATGAAATAATTGTACAGAAAGAGAAAAGTCTTTAATGAGAAACAAAATCGGTGAATTTAAGCATCACATTAGGCAAAGAGGCTGGGATTCAATATGGTTGGGATACAATAACAAAAGGAGGAAAATAAACACAGGGGCAATATCCCTGGCACTCAACTGGTAGAATAAACAGTATGCTGCACTGACTAAAGGTATTTTAAACCAATTTCAATGGTTGTTAGAAGACAGGGCAGCATGTGGAATCATACTAACATAATCATAAGACTTTCCCCGCAGAACAAACAAACAAAGAAAAACACAACTATTTTTGGGGGCAAGCCCCCTCCCCCAACCCCCAACCCCATATACCTCCTAAGACCCCAATTTTTCTAATGCATTGAACAAACATTGGTACATCATGGGTGATTAAGGTTGTGGTGAAGTTTCATCGAAATTGCGTGTGTAGTTTCTGAGAAGAAAGCAAATACCTATTTTGGGTGGCCACGCCCCTCCCCCAACCCCATATACCTTCTAAGACCCCAATTTTTTTTTAATGCCATGAACAAACTTTGTTACATCACGGGTGGTGAAGGTTGTGGTCAAGTTTCATCAAAATTGTGTGTGTAGTTTCAGAGAAGAAAGTAAATTCCTATTTTGTGGGGTCAAACCTAGACCCACTTTGACCCCCCATAATCTCTCGCAGACTTTGATTTTCTTGGTGCCGTGACCAAACTTCGGTACATCATGGGTGATGAAGGTTGTGGTCAAGTTTCATCGAAATAGTGTGTGTAGTTTCAGAGGAAAAAGCAAGTTCCTATTTTTTTTTGGGGGGGGGGGGGGGGGGGTGGGGCAAACCTGGATCCACTTTGACCCCGGGAAACCCCCTTAGACCCCGATTTTTTTTCATGCCGTGAACAAACTTTAGTCACAATACAACAAATATAATTTGTGCCAAATTTGGTCGCAATCCCATCAGCGGTTTCGGAGAAGAAGTTTCAAGTGTTTACGGACTGACGGACGGACTGACGGACGGACAACGCGCCATCGCATAAGCTCGCCTGAACTTCGTTCCAGGTGAGCTAAAAATTAATTGAGCCTCAGAAAATGCCAACAGCACAGTGATCGTTTTTCCATGCTAATAGTAAGTCGCTTCCACCAGCTTCCTTTATAAGCCACCTAAGAATAAGGACGGTTTTTCGGGTTTGCTTCAAAATGTAGTTTTTCAACGCCAGCTTATCAAATCAATTTAATCTCCCCTAATCAAAGTGAACAGCTAATTGTCTATAACTGTAAGAGAAATGTTTGTCCGTCTGTTGCCATTTTTCTTAAGAGGTGGCCAAACAGATCTTCATCAAACATTCAGAGGTACAGCAGTAAGTGCTGCAAAGTGTTTTAGGCAAAAAAAATTTTTTTTTTTAAAATCTTTTTTAAAAAAATCACTCTATAGTGCCTGTCTTTATAGCTATGTGAAAGGTAATATTAAATGATCACCAACCCCATTTCTTAGTTTCTTAGTGGGTGTAGAGAAGTGTTTTAGGCCCCCCCACCCAAAAATAGAAAAACAAAACAAAATTGCATTTCTTCAAAATGCCAACAAGATTCAAACAGCACCGAGCAATGCCGGATACCCCTGATAGTTATCAATAATGTAACCAATATTACATCCTTTGTTTATCATTGAAACATTTGCCTCAAAATGGAACTTTAAATTTGGATGATAAATCATGAATACAGATTGAACACATCTATCTGAAAACAGACATATTCTTACATTGAAGGAATCCTTCTAATGGAATGCAAATTTGGCAATTTACTTACGAACTTGTTGTTTTACTTCACGATTGGAAGTTTGATTCATAGGATTATACTACTGGGTTTGAGTTATCATTTACACTTCCTTGATAATTTTAAATATCCCAGGAAATCAATTACAAGAGTAAGTGTTTGGATTGGTATCTTAGCCACATTCTGCATTTCTCGGAGTGGTCAGGCATTGGATTGCATTATTAAACTAGAACGGCACTCTTTGATATCGCGACGTCAGGCGATATGCCTCTGCCCACATTATTGCATCATTATACATATGTACTTGTACCGAGTTTGATTTAAATACCTTCAGCTGTTCTCAAATATCACATTTTTACCTGACATGACCTCTGACATTTGACGCCATAATCTAATCAGTTCATCTTTGTATCATAATGTGATATACTTATACCAAGTTTGGTCAAAATTTAGCTCGGTAACAAATTTTTTACCCCCTCTGACCTTTGACCTCTTGACCCCATAATCTAAACAGTTAATCTTTACATCATTATACATAATTTTAACAAATTTGACTTGGCTCCCTTCACCAATTCTTTATCAGGGTTATCAAGTTATCAGGGTAAGGAAAACCTATCACGGACGGACGGCCAGCCTGAAAACATAGTGAATCCAGCGACTTCGCCGACGCTTTCGCCAGAGGCATAAAAATTGAAAAATTGAAAAAGTTAGGTTCAGTGTTGAGCCTAAATTAAAAGTGGTTTTAATTATCTATTTTTCATCAGAAGACCAAATGCATGAAGAAAGGAAAGAACAATCAAAGCTGATAAACAGAAATGCAGGATGATGACATAATGTTTTGTTTGTGCAATTCAAATCTTTGCATGTATAATCTAATGACCACCTTTAGAGGCCATTTTTCCCCGCAGAGCAGGGGTTGGCCTTTTTTGGGAACCACGGTCCCCTTTTTTGAAGCAATATTTTACAGCCGGATGCCCTTCCTGCCGCCAACCCTGTTAGTTGCCGCTTGCGACACACAGGGAACTACCAATGACCTGGTACTCAATTTGCCAACCTCTGAAGGATGACGGGTTGAGTCAACCCCCCTGGTGTTAATTCAGCGATTGACCGGGATTCAAACCCAGGATCCCAAGCCAGCACCCTAACTGCTAAGCCAACACCTGGCTTATGTATAATCCATCATTGTATAATCCATAAAAGTACCATCATTGCATCATTCAGTAAATGTGTTGTCTAATACTTAGCTGAAAATGGCAGCTTGCACACTTTCTTTTCGAGGTTGTTCTCTTTGGTAATTTTAAGGACAAATCTCTCATGGTCGGTGAATTCACTTTTGTTGATGTTTTTGCGTATAACTTTTCTGTTAATTGGTCATTCTCTTAATCCAATTTTATGCAAATGGTGCTGACACTACCTGGGAAAGGACATTTGTGCTGTGCTCCCGGCCTGTAAAGTGTGAATCATTCGCTTCACTTTTCCTCCACTTGAGGGTATTGACGAATTTGTTGGCTTTCAGTTCAAATACAATATATTTATCTCAAATGATAAACTGCTTCCTTTTTCAAATTGAATTGTGATTCCTTGTAAAGCTTTGACAGATTTAGTGCAAGTGTTGGTGCTGTTATTCTTATATGTTGGTGTAGCACAGGCATGATCGGCCGAATGGCCTCCTCTTGCATCAAATTTCATTGCGATTCCTCGTGAACATGCACCGACCCATCATCTTGCTATTGTCATGGACCCACGTGTGGAGCTAAGCATTCAATGGTTCCAACAGATCAATAACCTTTTTTTCCCAAATTTATGAAAGCATAGCAATGTAAAATTATGAGAACTTGGCTACACAGTAAAATTGAGGGGCAGTGAATATGTACAGGGTGGGCCATTTATCTATTGCCGGTTTTGAACCCCTGTAATTCTCTTGCTAATAAACGAAAACGAAAAAGGCAAAATATTTACAGGTAATAGGTAGCCTGGGGTTGGCCTAGCGGTTAGGGTGCCGGCTTGGGATCCAAGGATCTTGGGTTCGAATCCCGGTCGATCACTGAATTACCGCCAGGGGGGTTGACTCAACCAGTCATCCTTCCGAGGTCGGCAAATTGAGTACCAGTTCACTGGTCATTCCCTGTGTGTCGCAAGAGGCGACTAACAGGGTTGGCGGCAGGAAGGGCATCCGGCCATAAAACATTGCTTCAAAAAGGGGACCACGGTGCCCGAGGCTAACCCCCGCTCTAGCAGGGAAAATGGCCTTAAAATGCCTGTTGTTGTTGTGCTGTGTAATAGGTACATATTTCCAATTTTTGTGGTAAAATGTTTATTGATTTCAGAAGTATACAAAAAATAAATGATGGATTTCGACGTTATTTATATCATTTTCAAGTAGTGTGTGCATCCTTTCGTGATATTCCAAGACCATTTTATGTCGCATTCCGACCGTAATTCATCCAAAAGCTGCTTGAATCCACCCTTTCAGGTCTTGAATGTTCGCTGGTTAAATTGCATAAACCTCTTGCCCTTAAGAAAGCCCCACAAGAAGAAATCGCACAGAGTGATGTCTGGCGAACGAGGGGGCCAGGACATAGTGGGCATGTGCGATTTCCTTGCTCTTTATCTGAAATGTTGCTGCAGTTGATTTATCATACACTTGTTCACCACGAGTTACTGTGCAAAACCACGGGTTGACGATACAAAGAAATATAAATAAAACGCCGTCCACCATGACGTAGTCGACAGTCGGGCAGGCAACCTGCTGCTGCTCACATGTCCTGAGATGACGTCACACAGTGGGGTGCTGATGAATGAGCGTGCCTGAAAAGGGTGATAAAAATAACATGCAGGGATAGCGCGTGGTGCCTAAGGATAGTGTTCGGTACTTACAATTACTTATTAAACCATTTTCTATCATAATTCGTCCTTTTATAAACCCATTGTGCCATCACCAAGGTATTACATGTCCAGAACTGAGGCTTTAAAAAGATGACTCATACACTCACACGAGGTTTCTTGTTATTTGTAATCTTAGATAGAGATGTCTCACCTCTCGCCTCCTCAAACCAGCGCGACAGCAACTCTGACATTCGTTGCATCAGGTTCGAGTTTGGTCCAGGCTCCCCTGTCACAAAACACAACAGTCAACTAATACTACTCTGTATATATACGTAAACTTCAGAAGTTTACCAAAGTTCCGAAATTTTTTTGAAAGTGTACATGGAAATCGAGATAAAATACAATTGTAATGCTGGAGAACATGGTGCCATAGATAGCCTGAAAGAACTTGGATGTTAGTGTTGCATTCATTATGTACTGTAGAGGTAATTTTTACGTAAAATGTGCACAGCCTGACCTAACAATTAAAGAATAGCATTGATAAGTTCAATAAACGTTCACTTGGACAAGTGTATATAGATAAAATAGAAATGGATTGGTATTTGTGTTGATCGATTTATATTGTTATGTACATTGTGATTACCCCGTGCACGTGAAGCGAAAAGCGTGGTTAAACAATTGGTTCATGCCCGACCATCAGTCCTATTCGTTTATGACCGAGGAACAACTTATTTTAAAAAAGCAGAAATGTTATAAAAGACACAAACAAAAGGCACGACAAACTAATGCAACGTGTTATATAGGGCGTTTTATTGGACCAGGGGTAGGCAAAATACGGCCCGTGGGCCGGATGTGACCCGTATATTACTTCTGTGTGGACCTCTATGACTCCCAGACCAGAATATATTCTTCCTCCCTTAAAACAAAAACCAGATCATTGCGTTTTAATCAAAATGGTTACTTAAACACAGTTGGAGCAATAACATTTGGGGGACTTTTAATTTACTTTATTGGCAAATGTTATACAGCAGGAAAAGAATGCAATGACTTCATGCAGAATACGGGCCTATGATTGGTTGCTATGATTACGTTGCTAATCAAAGCAGTCAATGGTTTAGCATGGGAGCCACACAAAAAATAGCTGCATAGTTTTCAGTTTTGCCAGAATTCACATTTATCACACTTAAGTGGAGGGATACAAACATGAGTTTGTCGAAGAAGAGAAAAGTAGACGCTGAATGCCGAGGGTTTAACAAGGAGTGGACTTCAAAATACAATACTTCTTCATGGATGAAGCAGGGATAACTGTGTGCTTAGTTTGCAAAGAAAGCGTTGCTGTATTCAAAGAATACAACTTAAACCAACACATCCAGAGCAAACATGCAGTCAAATAAAAGACCAGGTCTGACGAAGAGAATAGGTCTATCTATATGCGCATCAGAAACAGCAATAAAGCATTTGATAATGTCAACCATGTTAAACCGAAGGGGATTTTCAAGAACCTTGGAATAAATGGAAAATATCATAGAACTAGAACGCCACTCAGTAGAGCGCATACTCCTGCCATGGGTTTAGTTGGAATAATACGTTTTGTTTAACATCCCCTCTCCCCAAAACAATAAATGAAAAAGAAAGTAAGCCCTAACTGTCAGAGAATTTATTTTGATATATCTCGGAATTAGAGGAGAAAAACATCATTTAAGAATAAGAATAAGAATAAAAGGACACAATAAAACAATATAAAGGACACAATAAAAGGACACAAACACAACTTCTGCTGTCTCAACAATGGATGGAGGTCCTCAATGCCAAACAGGAAATTAGAGCTGTCTCCCTCGACATATCACGTGCCTTCGACACGGTCTGGCACCCCGCTCTGCTCACCAAACTCTCCTCCTTTGGTATCCATGGAAATCTCCACGCATGGCTGGCGGACTTCCTCTCTAGTCGTCGTCAACGTGTGGCCCTGAATGGGTTTCTCTCATCTCCTCTTCCTGTTCAGGCTGGAGTTCCCCAAGGCAGTGTTCTGGGCCCCGTGCTTTTTCTGGTCTTCATCAATGATCTCTCTGACTCTCTCGAAAATCCTCTCTATCTCTTTGCTGATGACTCCACTCTCTGCCGCTCCATTCCTCTTCCCTCAGATCGGCAGTCTGCTGCCTCCTCACTCTCTGAAGACCTGGACAAAATCACAGACTGGTCAAACAAGTGGAACATGTCTTTCAATCCTGACAAATCTCACACTCTTACTATGTCTCTCCGAAAAGATCGACTGGACAACCCTCCCATCTACTTTCTCAACAATCCTCTCCAAGAAGTTCTGTCGCTCAAGATTTTGGGTCTCACTATCTGCCATGATCTTTCTTGGGAAAACCACATTTCCAAGCTGGCCTCCAAAGCCAGTCGCCGACTGGGCATCCTCCGTCGTGCGAAGTCCTTCCTCGGCACACCTGAGCTCCTCACCACATACAAGGCTTTCATCCGCAGCTCAATGGAATACTGTTCTCCCCTATGGGCCGGTGCTCCTGCCTCACACCTAGCTCGGCTTCACGCTGTTGAAACCAAAGCTTTCAGAATTATTGGAATCTCCCGCGATGAAGCTATCTCTGAGGGCCTTTCACTCACTCACCGCAGGCAGGTAGGTGGTCTTTCTGTCTTCTACCGACTCCTCTCCGGCCTTGCACCCCCAGCTCTCTCTGTGCTCTGTCCCCCAAATATTCCTACAGGTCGCACAAGATCTGCCAGCAACCCTCTGATGGTTAAACTGCCGAAATCTCGGCTCTCCGCTCACCTTCACTCTTTCATTCCTCTTTTCTCCCGCCTCTGGAACAAACTCCCTCACTCCCTTCAATCCCACTCCTCCCTCCAGGTCTTTAAAACAGCTGTTCACCACCATCTCTTATCTTCCCCCATCCAAAACCTTGATCTTTTCTACCCCCGCTAATTCACCCCACATCCACCTTGTTTGAAATTCCAACTTCTTTCCTGGAAGTCCTGGCAGTGTCCATATGTTTTATACCTCTCCCACCGCCCCCTTCCCACGCCCCCCCCCCCAAAGCCCTCGCCCTCTCTCAGATCTCTCGATGTCTCCATGTCTCTCGGTCCCTGCTCTCAAATGTTGTGTTTGTGTCCTTCCCCCTCTCTCCCCATCTTGTCTACCGCTCCCTATGTTATATGTTTTATGTGTCGGTTTGTCTTTCTGTGTGATTAATGTTCGCTCTTTCACGAGCCTCGATATTGTATACAAAAAAAAAAAAAAAAAAAAGCTTTAATGCAGTAAAACAGAAAAAATCTTTCCCAAAATAATTTCCAAAAAAAATTCCTTGATCCGGAATAATATCCTGAGCTTCACCAAAAACTAATCAATTCTTCCTTATCCCAAGGGCAATCATCCCACCAACTTTCATCCAAATCCGTTCAGAACTTTTCCAGATATCTTGTTCACAAACACACGAACATACGAACACACACGGACGGACACGATCGAATGCGTTACTCCCTGGTGGGAGTAATAAACCTGAAAATCGCAGAGCCAGAACCAGAATTATTTATTTGGTCTGGGAAGCCCATGCGAGGTATCTTCTTCTTCAGCCTCTCACAACCCTGGGTGAATATGCGATCTTTTTAAAAAAAGTTGGAATTTTGCCAAATCTGTTTTATTCGTTTGTTAATATACCTCAGCCATTGACAAATCTGGAACTGTCTTTACAAGCTCATCAAATACTGACACGGCGAATGACATTCGCTGAGCTAAATGTTGATACTCTTCTGATGTAAAAAAAGAAAAAAGAAAAAAACAGTTTTAAAGCATTACACGTATCAAACGATACATTTTATGAAATGGGGAAACCTAATACACACTTTGGTGGTTTTAAAATGACAGAATATGTCTTTATTAGAAAAAAAAAAATGACCATTGAAGACGACGCTGCTAAAAAAAATACACCGCTCTAACGCATATCCACGAGTTTAAACTACATTTACAACAAATATGAAAACTATTTTCATATCACAATGTAAACTATTTTCATATCACAATGTTAAATATAGAATATATAGAAGATAATGTTAAAAAAAAATGAGCCCTATCTTCCAATGATAAAAAAATCCTTCAAAAAATTCCTGGATCGGGAATAATATCCTGAGCTTCACCAAAAACTAATCAATTCTTCCTTATCCCAAGGGAAATCATCCCACCAACTTTCATCCAAATCCGTTCAGAACTTTTCCAGATATCTTGTTCACGAACACACGAACACACACACACACACACACACACACACACACACACACACACACACACACACACACACACACACACACACACACACACACACACACACACACACACACACACACGTGAATGCATTACTCCCCAGCGGGAGTAAATACTGCCAAATTATGCTGGAATTAAATGACAAAAGTGAGAGAAGACAAGTTTCTCCCCAGAGATCATGATAATGAAAGATATATTAAAGGTAAGGCTGATTACTTTTGCAATTGATATTTTAATTGATTTAATCTCCACACAGAACTTGTATTCAGAGACTGAAAGCATGAAAAGGGTAGTAATTGGAGGTACATCCTTCAATAACCTCAAGTATGCAGATGATACAGTACTAATACTCAAAGCAATATCACCAGAGCAGTTACCACAGCAGGAAGTGATGGCAAGAAATTACAAAGGCAAATAATCTATAACAATAATAATAGGCAGTGTGTGTCACTTTGTCAGTGTGTGTGTGTGTGCGTGTGTGTCCTCCATTACTCCAAAACCATGAAACCGAGCGACCCCAAACTTTGCATGCACAATAATCGACCTCCAATTGAGTGCATGAATGCAAACTGCATGTTTGGGTATGTTTAAACACCACTTTTGAAGATGATTAACGGGGTGCTCATACCAAAAAAAACAAAATAAGCCTCACCAAAATGGTGGTGCCCCATCTTGGTCGCCTTCTGCCACATTGTTGGGTACATACGCCACCATTTTGTTTCGGCCTATTCAAACATGCATTGGCTTGGAAACACTATCTACTCTCATGGACTAATTAAAATATATAATCAAAATCTGGATTCAGATTTGAGGATCGGATCTCATACACTAAAGTATCGAAACCTGGAGTGAAATCTGAAAAATTTAAGACATTAGCGATTCTTACAACCTAGTGTATATCTTGTAATGAGCTTTAAGCAAGGCTGTCCTTCCTCCTTCTCCATATTGCCAAAGCATTAAAATTAACTTTTTGTATTGTTACAACAATTATATTGAGTGAAGAAAAGATTAAGGAATGTGCCCAAAGTGTAACTTTATTGAGTGCAATGAAAATGTCTCTTATCAACCGTTTCGTTGGAGTGCATGCTTGAGTGCTAAAGCCATTTTGCAAGCGATGTACAAGCTTATTATTGGTAATGGAACACCCCTGCTCCCTCCTCCTGAGTCTAGTTTACTTATTTCCTTCCTTTAAAAAGTAGAAAGTACATCAATCGACAGACAAATGCAGCCTCCTGTCCTCCCAAATGCCTGCATTGGGACCCGCAGCATTGGGACCCGCAGCATTGTGCATTTTGTGGTACATCAGGCGGTGCCTCGCCTGCTAAAAATGTGCTATTGTAGCGACCCATGGGTCCCCCAAAGCTCGAGACCAGCAACAGAATCTCCTGGCCCAAGCCGGTGACGTAACCAGCGGCCAAACCGCGGCGCCGAGGTTATAATCCTTTGCACCTGTCGGTCACATGACCACCAAAGCGTGCCTCGCCTGAGAGGCGGGGCTTTGGTTCTGATGTATGCTTTTTGGTTTGGATATATATATGTGAACCCGATAAACGGGCTTTCAGAGTTCCCGAGATGATTATACAATAAACATCTTCTCGGACGAGTTTGTGTCTTGTCCGTCACTTCGTCCGTCTCAAGCAGGAGCGCTGCTCCTTCACTGGTGACCCCGAGTTTACGACACGCGATGGACACGGCAGTGTCCCTCAAACTGCCCACTTTCTGGGAAGCACATGCCGCCGTCTGGTTCACTCAGGCGGACTCCCAGTTCGCCCTGCGTGGCATTACGGAGGACACCACGAAATACTATTACGTGGTCGCCGCGCTCGGCTCCGTGACCGCCGCCCGCTGCCTGAGCCTCCTCCAGAGCCCGCCCGCTGACGGCAAGTACGACGCCATCAAGGCACTTCTTCTGGGCGCTTTCGCCCTCTCCCCGGCTGAACGCGCACGACGCCTGCTCGACCTTCCTGCGCTCGGCGATACGCGCCCGTCCGAACGTATGGACTACATGCTCGCGTTGCTCGGCGAGCATCACTCGGATTTCCTTTTCCAAGAGCTTTTTCTCCGCCAGCTCCCGGCCCAGGTCCGGGTCGCCCTGGCAAGCACGACCATCACGAACCCCCGCGACCTCGCCAGGGAGGCCGACAAGATCGATTCGGCAAGCCAGCCCGTCGGAGCGGCGAGCCAGCTCGTCGGGGTGGCTGCCGGGAGCCCGCCCGCCGCCCAGTCGGCGCCCGCGGCGCAGTTTCCCGCCCACCCGCCCGACGCCCGCGACGCAGCTTCCTTCCCAGAGGCCGCCGGGCCGGCGCGACTGGCAGCGGCGACGCCACGTCACCCGGTCCCGACGCGTCGACCGGAGCCCCCGCCAGACCCGGCCTGGTGTTATTTCCACGCCAGGTTTGGGCGGCAAGCCCGATCATGTCGACCCCCGTGCACGTTCGGCAAGTTGGGAAACAGTCGGGCCGGCGCTCACTACCAGCCATGAGCGCCGGCCGTTCCGGAAACCTGCTATTCATCGCGGACCAAGCGTCGGGGGCGGCGTTTTCTCTGCGACACCGGCGCTCAGCTGAGCGTCATTCCCGTTTCGGCAGACAGGCGGGCCGCCATTTGCGGCCCCTCCTTAATCGCGGCCAACGGCTCCGCCATCCGCACCTTCGGCCCATGCACCGTCGCCCTCCACTTCGGCAGCCAGCTCTTTCGCTGGGAGTTCGTGACGGCGGACGTCCCCATGGCTTTGCTCGGGGCCGATTTCCTTTGCGCCCATGGGCTGCTGGTCGACGTTAAACGTCGGCGTCTCGTCAACGCCGAAACTTTCAGCTCGCTGGCGTGCGCCTTGAGCCATTCCGCACCCACCGAGCTTTCCTGCGTCCTCCCGTTGGCAGACGACTTCGCGCGTCTCCTCGCGGAGTTCCCGGCCCTCACGCGACCGACGTTTTCGGCCGTCGCGGTGCGTCACGGCATCGAGCATCACATTCCCACTACGGGCCCGCCGGTGTACGCCCGAGCTCGCCGTCTCGACCCAGCCAAACTCGCCGTCGCCAAGGCCGAGTTCGCCGCGCTGGACCGCCTCGGCATCGTGCGGCGCTCCGACAGCACCTGGGCCTCGCCGCTGCACATCGTCCCGAAGCCGGGGGGCGGATGGCGGCCATGCGGCGACTACCGCCGCCTCAACGACGCCACTACCCCCGACAGGTACCCCGTCCCGCACATCCAGGATTTTTCCGCCCGGTTGGCGGGGCGGACCATTTTTTCAAAAGTGGACCTGATTCGGGGGTACCACCAGGTGCCCGTCCGCCCGGCCGACATCCCGAAGATGGCCGTTATTACACCTTTCGGCCTCTTCGAATTCCTCCGGATGCCCTTCGGCCTCAAAAACGCGGCACAGGCGTTCCAGCGCCTGATGGACGGCGTGCTGCGCGACTTGCCGTTCCTCTTTACCTACCTGGACGACATCCTCGTCGCCAGCACGTCCAGAGCCGAGCACCTCCTCCACCTCCGGACGCTGTTCGGCTGCCTCAGCGAGCACGGCTTGTTCATCAACCCGGCCAAATGTCACTTTGGTGCGGCGACGATCGACTTTTTGGGCCACCACATCACCCGGAACGGTGCCGTACCGCTACCGGCCAAAGTCGAGGCCATCGCCGCGTTCCCGCGCCCCCGCTCCGTCAAGGCGCTGCAGGAGTTCCTCGGGATGGTGAACTTTTACCACCGCTTCATGCTCCGAGCTGCGCAACTCATGCGGCCCTTGTACACCGCCCTCCGCGGCCAGCCGGCGAAGCACGACGTCGTCTGGTCCACGGACATGGCGCTGCTTTCACCGGCGGGAAACGGGCCCTCGCCAACGCCACGCTGCTGGCCCACCCGGTACCCCATGCTCCCATCGCCCTCACCACGGATGCCTCCGACTACGCCGTGGGCGCGGTTCATTAGCAATGGATAAACGGGGCCTGGCAGCCGCTCGCATTCTTCAGCCGGCAACCCTTGCCCAACGAGTTGAAGTACAGCACTTTCGACCGCGAGCTCCTCGGGCTGTACCTGGCCGTCCGCCATTTTCGCCACCTCCTGGAGGGCCGCCAGTTCACGGCCTTTGTCGACCACAAGCCATTGATTTTCGCCATGGCCAAGGTCACGGAGCCGTGGTCGGCCCGCCAGCAGCGCCACCTCTCCGCCATGTCGGAATACACCACGGACATCCGGCACGTCGCCAGAAAGGACAACGCCGTGGCCGACTGCCTTTCTCGAGCCGGCGCCAACGCCGTCCACCTCGGCGTCGATTTCGCCCTGATGGCGACGGACCAGGCCACCGACGGCACGGTGCAGGCGCTCCGGGTGGCGGACACGGGCCTCCGCTTGGCTGACGTCCCCTTCGCGGACACGGTCCTGCTTTGTGACGTCTCCCAAGGCCGACCTCCCCCTGTTGTGCCGGTCACCTGGCGGCGTCGCATTTTTGCTTCGCTCCACGGCCTCTCACACCCGGGCCGGAAGGCGTCCCAGAGGCTGGTGTCGGCACGTTTCGTCTGGCACGGGTTGCGACGGGATGTCCGCGACTGGGCCAACGCCTGCACACCCTGCCAGCGGGCCAAGGTCCACCGTCACACCCAGGCTCCGCTGGCTCCTTCACCATGCCCGAGCGACGTTTCGACCACGTCCACGTGGACCTGGTGGGTCCCCTGCCCCCATCGCAGGGGTTCACCCACCTGCTTACCATGGTGGACAGGACCACCAGGTGGCCGGAGGCCGTGCCCCTCGCCTCCACCACCACCGCCGACGTGGCCCAGGCGTTCATCGCCACCTGGGTCACGCGTTTCGGCGCACCGGCGGACATCTCGTCGGACCGCGGCCCACAGTTCACGTCCGAACTGTGGGGCGCGGTCGCCCGCACGTTGGGCGTTACCCTGCACCGCACCACGGCCTACCACCCCCAGGCCAACGGGTTGTGCGAGCAGTTCCACCGCTCCATGAAGGCCGCACTCATGGCCGGCCTCCAGGACGACGGCTGGGCCGACCGGCTCCCGTGGGTCCTTTTGGGCCTCCGCACGGCTCCAAAGGAGGACCTCCAGGCGTCCACAACCGAGCTGGTGTACGGCCAGGCCCTCCGCGTCCCGGGCGAGTTCGTGCCCGACGCTACCAGCCCCTGGTCCGCCGCGCGCCAGCGCATGGACTTCCAGGAGGCCGCCCAACGTTTCGCCCCGGTGCCCACGTCCCGCCACGGCGACCCCCAATCCTACGTCCCCCCAGCACTCCGCACGGCGGAGTACGTCTTTGTGCGCCATGACGCGCACCGGGGGCCGCTCCGGCCACCATACGACGGACCCTTCCGGGTCCTACGACGGGACAACAAGTCCTTCATCGTCAGCATCGGCGGCCGGGCGGACCGGATTTTGGTGGACCGCCTCAAGCCGGCCCACATGGATGTCGGCCAGCCACCACGGCTGGCTCTCCCACCGCGGCGCGGCCGCCCCCCGTCCACTGCACCCCCCGTCCGGCCACCCGCCACCACACCGGCCCCCCCCCCCCCCCCCGCGACCAGCCAGGGGTCGTTTCGGTCGGGTCATCCGGACCCCCCTCAGGTTGACCTTCCTGGACCAAGTCGATTCTGGGGGGGGCGTGTGTAGTAACCCATGGGTCCCCCAAAGCTCGAGACCAGCAACAGAATCTCCTGGCCCAAGCCGGTGACGTAACCAGCGGCCAAACCGCGGCGCCGAGGTTATAATCCTTTGCACCTGTCGGTCACATGACCACCAAAGCGTGCCTCGCCTGAGAGGCGGGGCTTTGGTTCTGATGTATGCTTTTTGGTTTGGATATATATATGCGAACCCGATAAACGGGCTTTCAGAGTTCCCGAGATGATTATACAATAAACATCTTCTCGGACGAGTTTGTGTCTTGTCCGTCACTTCGTCCGTCTCAAGCAGGAGCGCTACTCCTTCACTATTTTATTTTGCCCCTTCATGTGTGATCTGCTTTCATTATATGACCCCTCACTTCCACATATTTAGACACCTATAAAAATGAACGTCCATCGACGGGAAATCTCTGGAGTTAGGAAGGCAAAATAAAGCAAATTGAAGGGAGGATTACAATGAGTAAAGCAATGATGGGACAAGTGAACTTCAAGCGCTCATCATCGAATGCCTGATCTTCATAAGTACGAATCGCTAATCGCTTGCCATGCCGTTCCTTATCGACTATTTTGTTGGAGTGCTTGCTTGAGTGCTTAGGCTATTTGGCGAGCGCTCTACAAGCTTATTGGTATCAATGAATGTGATTGACTGTAGGAAGAAAAGGAAGAATAAATAGACAAGGCAAAGAAAAATAGGTAAGAGACAAAGTCAACCAAAATAAACACGAGAAAACCAATTAAAATAATGATCTCACCTTCTCTCTGACTCTCTGGCCGTGCTCTCGGCCCTGTGTCTGACCAATCACCTCTCAATCGCAAGCGTTTCATGGGAGCTTGCCGAGCCTGATCCAGAGGAGAATGAGATTGTCAATCATAGGACATGGTGATGAAAGCAGATGAATGATTGTGTTGTAGAAGTGGTTTGGGGATACAGTTAAAAAGAATGAGGAAAAGATTTGTGTGAAGGGAGAGAAAAACTTTGGTGGGTGAGATTCAGAAGCATTAAGCTGACATTTCCACAAAAAGTGAGTTACATAATTATAATACGGGAAATTTTTCATTGCAAGACAACGTTTTTCATAACAAAATGACACTAGATAGTTCATAGAACATGATATCTCACACATTATTTTTTCAAGTTTATATTTTAATTTGAATAAAATATTAATTTTTGAATATCGTGAAAAAATCTGGAAGTTTAGCAATTGAAGCAGTATTATACACCACCCTTATGCACTGTAATAAGATGTTGAGTCACAGTTTAGGAGATTGAGGCTTTATTGATCACCATGGAACACAGCATCAATCAACATCCTACATAACCATATCAGCGGCCTCTTCTTCGCCCCGATACTGTACCCTCTCACATGCCACGTGCATAATATATATATATATATATATATATCATGGTTCTTGGAAGTATTATGAAGGCGATTTGTGTTCTACGGTGTTCAAATATATAATTCAACTTAAATATAGGTTTAAAGGTGTATAAATAAATTAATTTGGGGTTTTACCCAGTGGCTATTACATCACTAATCTAACACGTTACATTCGTTCTTTGTGCTTGTTGTTTTTGTCCTTATAACATCTTTAACTATAACAGCACTTGGTAGAGAGCATACCTCCACCAGGCTGAACATTTTACCTTTTGTATCCCACTAATAGGCCGGATCTGGATTTGGATCTGAACCAAAATTGAATCTCCTTGTTCTTAGACCTGAACCTGAACCACCTACCCAACTCATTCACCAAGTTTTGTCACAAGTCGTCCACAACTTTTTGAAACATCATGCTCATGCTACATATCGTTTTTGGCCCCATCACTCAATGGTGAAGCATTATTTTAAAAAAAATTCAAAATTCTCGTATCCGGATTCAGATCTTAAGCAAAATCGAATCGATTGGTCCTTGTCACACACCCACAAACTGTCCACCAAGTCTTATCCAAATCCGTCCACAAACTTTTGAGATATTGCACTAAATATAATATTTTGCCCCAACTCTCAATGGCGAAGAATCACTTAAATTCTCAGATCCAGATCCGGATCTGGATCTTCACCAAAAAGTACGAATTCCATCTGTGTCACATACCTAACCTCAACACCAAATTTCATCCGAATCTGTCCACAACTTTTTGAGATATCCTGTTCACAGACAGACAGCGGTGAAACACAACCTCTATCAACCTTCAGTGGCGGAGGTAAGGACAGTAAGTTTCCTCTTTGGAATGATTTTCAATTTTGTTTGACAGCCAGACAGGCAGACAGTAAAAATATCTCACTCCTCTGCGCATGTATGATCAGGACAAATTCAGAATCAACGTACTGAAACATGGCA
This sequence comes from Myxine glutinosa, assembly GCF_964187855.1. NCBI lineage: Eukaryota > Metazoa > Chordata > Myxini > Myxiniformes > Myxinidae > Myxine > Myxine glutinosa. The sequence goes on along the minus strand of NC_136262.1, from coordinate 216,135,927 downwards.
AACTTGTCTTTCTAATCATGTTCCGATTCATATTCAAAATATTACATTAAATTTAGAGAAGTTGTTCCTCGATCATATACTGATGATCATAAACTATAAGACAGACAAACAGACAGATACGAGGCAATTGCTTAACCCCGCTTTTGGCTTCGCGAGCGTGGGGTCAAAATCTAGGCTCATGGATGAACAAGGTGGCAGACGGGAGAATGACAATGCACAGACTTGGCATTTAACATGGAATATTTTTTTTTTCTTGACTTGGGTTTACTTTCTTAACTCAGTATATCAATCTGGTGAGTTTCTTTTACACTTTGGTGATTTATTTGTTAAAAGAACCATGTCACTGATTGTCTGTCGCAGCAAAGAAGTCAACAACAGGATTATATCACAGGTGGCGTGGCAAAATGTACGGACAGGTGCATTTGATGATTGGCTTCACAGTCGGGTATACAAGGGTTGTTGCGTTCTGTATTAGTGGAAAACAACTGCTGCACGTCTCCAAAAGTTATTGCCGCTTCCTCTGGAGATGGTCCGTCAACTCGACAATGCTGTTTGTCATGGAGTGGTGGCTTTATGAAATTACGGCATGAAACAGCGTGCTATTGCTCGGCAGTATGGAATCACTCAAGGTCAGGTGTCAAAGATCCTGAAATGAAATGCTGAGAGGGGTGTCCCTACTCCAATACCGAGGCCAGGACGTCCCCGCAGAACCACAAGGAGGGATGATCGCCAGCTGCACCGGTTAGTCCGCAATGGCCGTACCAAGTCAGCTAATCGGCTTAGGGCTGAGTGGCAGCAACTGACAAATGTGCCTGTATCCAGAAGGCTAGTCAACCAACGACTGGTTCAAGCAGGCTATCGTGCCAGGCATCACCTGAGAAAGCCACGCCTGACCAGACAACACCGCCAGCGCCGATTGCAGTGGGCCAGAGAGCACCGTCAATGGCAGCCAGGACACTGGAATCACGTGATCTTCAGTGACGAGTCTAGATTTCTGGTCTATCGTCAAGATGGCCACGTCCGAGTGTGCAGACAAGTGCACGAAGCCTACAACAAAGATTGTATAGTGCCAAGAGTCCAAGCTGGAGGTGGTGGGGTGACCGTTGGGCTGCTTTTCATGCAGGGGGCAAAACTGACCTGGTTGTTCTGAATGGAAACCTGAACCAGTTTAAGTACAGGGCCATTCTGGAAGAAACATTGCTTCCATTTGCTCGTGCAGCCTTTCGAGGAAACTTTGTCTTCCAAGATGACAATGCACGGCCTCATCGTGCTCGCATGATCCAACACTTTCTTGCTGACCGTGGTGTAGAGCATATGGAGTGGCCTGCCATGTCCCCGGATATGAATCCGATAGAGAACTTGTGGGCAGAATTAACGCGTCAAATCGACCACTTGGACCAGCAGCCAACCTCTGTGCGTGAATTGCAGCAGGCTATTGTCACTGCATGGCAAGCGATTCCTGTCCAAACCTTGGCAAATCTCGTGAACAGCATGCCTCAATGTGTACGTGCTCTCCTGAATGCTCGTGGGGGTTACACGAAGTACTGAACTGTAATTTTACTGTCCGTAATCCCAGTCGTAATTTCACTTTTGTTTTTGTTAAAAAAATTTTGGCTAATGTGCAAAATAAAGAGATACTTCTGGAAAACGTACAGAAGTTTAACACAGTACTGTCCATGAATTGAGTTCGATATCAGTTTGCATCACTTTCAAGGATCAATTTATTTGTTTCGAAATGTCAAATGTGGTTTTTGTTTAGTTTAAAGGTCACATTAACAAAATCTAGAATAATTTCAACATAATTCCAATGAACTTTTGGTTCTAAGACATCTTGAAAAGTAAGTTCACCCCCACAAAAAAAATATTCCATATTAAATGCCAAGTCTGTATTAACAGTGTGGCAATAGTAGATGTAACAAAAGCAAGGAAATGAGCAAACAGGAAAAGGAGTGGGGAGAAGCAAGAAAACAGTGATCTACAAGCAAGAGGGTTGGGTTGGGGTCTTAAACAGGTGGTATAAAAGATCCTGGGTACAAATTGAGGTGGTGGCATACTAAATAACATGAAGCAATGGAGGTAAGAGTGGAATTGAACAGACTCAGGAAGGTGGTTCCACAAGTAGGAGAAAAGGAGATCGGAGTGGAGATGAGCAGTCAATTTGGATTTTGAGAGTTTCACAAGGAAGGGTTTTTTGTATACAGTATATAGTTGAGGATCGTGGTTGCTGGAAGATGGCATGCACCCAAAGGACTTGGGAGCACAGGGATGAAAGCAGAGGGAGAAAGACCAGAGAAAAGGCAGCAAAACAAACGAAAATAAAGGAAAAATAAAATTAAAAAAAAGTGTGAAATTACCAAGCTGGAATGAGAGAGCAGCAGATCTTGTGTTTCTGCTTCTTCATGGGAGATGACAATTATCTTGAGAGTGCTGGATTCCACAACATTCATGAGATACAGGTGTGACAAAGGAGCACCAGCCCATAAAGGGAGAGCAGTACTCCATTGAGCTGTGGACAAAGGACATCTACACTGTGAGAAGTTCAGATTTACAAATGAATCACTTGGCTCAATGGAGAATGTTTGAGATAGTCCCGCTTTGAGATGGTCGAGTCTACCCAGATAAGGTTGTAGCTGTTGCAGATAGACAGAATTTCAAGATAGTGAACTTCTTCCAGTAATTGGTCATGAAAATAGACAGGTAGGTTTGTTAGATTATCTGTTTGGCGTGAAAGGGTGAGAATGTGAGATTTTCCTGATTTTCCATGTTCCAAGTGTCTATCAGCATCTAATCTTTCCCAGGTAAGCAGAGAGGGAAGCTTCTGCTACCAACTTGTCGGTGGGATGTGGAATCATCTGCAAAGAGGAGAAAGGGCTTTCTCTGAGCAGCAGAAAGGTCATCAATGTATCTCGAGAATAGGACTGTGCTAACGATACGCCAATCAGGCACTCCATGATGTAATGGGCAATAAGACAAAATTATTACGTTGAGAGCTACATGCTGACAGCATGAATGGAAGAAGTCAACAAGCTCACAAAAAAACGTAGGTGGTCTTGTACACCATCGGCAGAAAGCTCAATTTTATATCACCTGATTTTTATGGAAATTTCAGATTAGCAAGTTCTTATTGATGCAAGATTTACACTTGGGGGATGTGGCCGATCAGCGAGGCTGATTCATGCTACGTTAAGTAAAAATTGAACTTTTATTTTGGATCTAAAATAAAATGAAATTCTCACACAAGGACTGTGATGCCAGGACGTTTAAAATTATGCAACTTAAACTCAACGTCTATCTTCATAAGATAATGCGGAGTGCCGCGTCTTCCTTCAGGCTTGGACTGCAAGCAGTTGAAACGGCAACTATTTCCGTGATCGAGACGCGCTTTGGAGACCACACAAGATTGAAGCGAAACAAACGGTTCATTTTCCATAAAGTAACATGTCACTTGTGGCAAAAGAGTGAGCTAACATTTTGGAATGGTTTACAGTATATTTATTTGTAAGCATTTTTGATGAAAAAAGTTATCTGCATTCGCGTTCTTAATTTTTACTCCCGCCAGGGAGTAATGCATTCGATCGTGTCCGTCCGTGTGTGTGTGTGTGTGTGTGTGTGTGCACGCGCATATGTGTGCTCGTATGTTCGTGTGTTTGTGAACAAGATATCTGGAAAAGTTCTGAATGGATTTGGATGAAAGTTGGTGGGATGATTGCCCTTAGGATAAGGAAGAATTGATTAGTTTTTGGTGAAGCTCAGGATATTATTACGGATCCAGGAATTTTTTTGAAGGATTTTTTACCATTGGAAGATAGGGCTCAGCAGCGGCCACCCACGGCGGGAGTATGCACCCTACTGAGTGGCGTTCTAGTTTTAAATTACCCCTGATGAATCATGAACCGCTGAGAACAGATCTCCCTTTTTCCCATTGAAACATTGCCCCGACATTCACAGATTCAACATTCGTGGCATTTTCCACAAACGTAACCCCGCGAATGTTGGGGTCTTTCTGTATTTTGAATGTCGATTGTAAACAGACAGAGCAGTGTGACATGGAGTGTTGCCAAGCTGATAAATGCAAAGTTCTTCACACAACTAAAGTACAGTCGGACCCTGCTATTCACGGGGGATACGTTCCTGGAAAATCCGCGAATAGCGAAACCCACAAATAGCGGGGCATTGTTTCAATGGAAAAAGGGGGAATAGGTTCCGGAGTCGCGAAAATCCACGACTAGAGAGGACCAAACCGCGAACGGCGAGGCAAAATTTGCGAATGGTGACACAAATCCCGAGAATGTCGAAGATAATCCGCGAAGGTCGATGAAAGTCATGGAAATGGCAAGACAAAACCTGCGAATGTCGACAAAAACCTACGAAGGTCGAAATCCTGCGAAGGTCGATGAAAATCCTGTGAATGTATGCCGCGGCATTGTTTCAATGGGGAAAAAGGGGATACGTTATAGGTTCCCAGTGGTTACTGATTCATAGAGGATTTTTTTTTAAAGTTTAAAATGTTTTCGACCGCAAATGCACATGATTACAGTTTCACAAAAAATGCTTACAAAAACAAACAACAAACAAAAAAAACACACCAGGTACCATTTCCAATTTATTGAAGGAATGCGCTTACAGTTTATTAAAAGTGCTTAACCATACTGTACTGTGAAAGTAAAAAAAACACAACACCATCATGTACCGTTTAAAATTTTTATTTTACAAACACATTTAACTTTCAAATGATGATGATGATGATGATGATGGTGATGATGATGATGATGATGATGATGATGATGGTAATTAATTAAAATCCCATGAATTTCTCAAACTCTGAGGATGACCAAAATGATAGTCCTGCAATGTCGTGCACTGAGGGAGAGGCAGGACAGGCAGGAAAGGCAGCAGTTGAGGGTGTTGGTCAGGACGCTGGTGAGGACACAGAGGGCAGCAGGAGAGGAGGGTGGTGGTGGTGGTGGTGGTATTGAGGTGAAGGAAGTAGGGCTGAAGAAATGTGTAATGGAGATCTGCCTGGCAGATGGCCCTGGGATTCGATGCAGCTCTTTGCAGGGGAGAAGCAAATCATTCAAGCCCCTCTTGAACTTGAGGTACCTCTCCATGACTGGGTCAGCATTTTCCAACTTGTCGACAAGCCATGCAGCAACTCACCCAGGAACTGGACTGTGAGGTTAGACCTTGGCACCTCTTCCTCATCACTGCCCACCTCCTCCTCCTCGGAAACCGTTATAATGGCCTCCAACTCCTCCTCGGCGAGGTTGTCACCAGGTGAGGCAATGAGATCCTCCAACTCCTCAGGCTGCATGCCATCAAATCCATCCCCTCCCAACCCGACAATCACATGCCTCTCCTCAGTGTTATCGCGAAAGCCAGTAAAGTTTCTGACTGCCTGTGGCCACAGGTTGTACCAGCACACATTGATGGTGAAGGCTCTCACCTCATCCAGCGACTCCTTGATGGTGCCGATGCAGTGGACAACATTGAAATCCTTCCAACACTGCCCAACGGTGAGCCCTGGGTCAGACTCCATTGCATCCAAAATGCGGCGAAAGGTGCGACGGGTGTAATACTTATTAAATGTTTAAATCACACCTTGGTCGAGTGGCTGGATGAGGGAGGTGGTGTTGGGCGGCGGGAAGATCACATCAACGTTTGGGTGAGCCACGTCCAGGTTTGCAGGGTGGTCAGGTGCGTTGTCCAGGAGCAAGAGAACCTTGAACGCAAGGTTTTTGCCCACCATGTACCTCTCCACCTGAGGGACGGAACAATTATGGAACCAACACAGGAAGATTGCTGCCGTCACCGAGGCTTTCCTGTTGGACCTCCAAAACGAGTTTGCTTGTTCTTGACCTTGAGAGCACGTGGGTTCAGCAGTACAACATCATGGGTTTCAGCATGAGGTCCCCTTTTGCGTTTGCACAGAGGAGAAGAGATACCCGGTCCTTGGCAGCCTTGAATCCAGATGCTGTCTCCTCGTGCTTCGAGATGAAAGTTCTCGTGGGAATCTTTTTCCAGAAGAGGCCAGTCTCTTCAGCATTGAACACCTGCTCTGGGAGGTATCGTTTCTCTTCGATCAGCTTTGCGAGTTGAGCAAGGAACGCTTTTGCCGCCTTGTAGTCCGTAAAGGCACGCTTCTCTGAGAGCTTCACATTTTTGAGACAGTACCGCTCCTTGAAACGATGGGACCAACCCCTGCTTGCAGTGAATGAAGTCAAGCTGCTTGTACCATCATCACTCGGCAACATCACTCGTGCTGGCACCACCCACGCCAGACAGATGATTGTAAATTAATTTGGCCTTTTCGCGAATGAGAGGTACACTCGAAGGCATACTTTTCTGTACCTTGTCCTCGATCCATATGCTGAGGGCCTTCTCCATCCTTTCTCATGAGAGCCTTCTCCATCCTTTGGACATCCCGGACATGGGTGACCACCTTCGTACTCGATACAGTGCTCGCTGAAATACTGTCACGAATCGCCTTCTCGTTCTTCCGCATGTATAGAATGGTGGACTCGTTGACGCCATAATGCCTTCCCACAGAGGCCGCACTCTCTCCTATCAAAAGCCGGTCGAGCAGCTCCACTTTCTGGCTAAGGCCATGTGAGGCGAGGCATGTGACTTTCTTCTGCCTCTTGGTAGTCGACGCATCTCCGGCACTGCTTTTGCGCTTGGGAGCCATTATTGAACGATGAGCAGAGCAAGTCAAAAACAGGTCAAAGCAACGGGCCAAGAACAATGATCGAAATCGAGGACAGTCTGTATATGAAGGATTGAGAGCATTGTGGGTATTGAGCCCATTGTGGGTATCTGCTAATTTAAATATGTAATAGATTTAATGAAGCATTTGCATTCTATAATTCGTGGGATTAACATGTTTTCATCGCTGATGGAACATCCCCCGAAGCGTTTTCATTATGTAACATCTCTGATGATGCTTTACCGTAAATTGCCAGCTGTCATCGATTTAATGAAGCGTTTGCATTGTATAATTCGCGAGAGTCGATTTGTTTACACATCTGCTAAAACACATCTCTCGATTATAGACCAGCTAAAATTCGCGGCCGCAAAAGCCATGAAAACGCATATCACACAGCAGGTCAGGCTTGCGCTAGTACAAGATGTTTTTTTGCATACGTCTACCTGCTTTTTGCATGGCTGGTAAAAGATTGGTTTTATAAATGTGTCAAGTTAGCGGCTTGTGAATTTTTTGCGCCCTTGAAAAAATGTGAATTCGCGGAGCACGGCCGCGAAAAAAAAACCGCGATTTCGTGGAGCACAGCCGCAGAAAAAAAACCCACGAATTTGCGGGACATTTTTCCATGAATTGAGAACACTAGGGCATGCCCGTACTATATATAAGCTAGGACGTGCCCGTACGTGGGTGCCCGTTCCTTGCCAAAAAAAAAAAAAAAAAAAAATTTGTGTAGGGGTGTGTGTGTGTAAACATCCTAGGGCGTGCCCGTACGTGGGTGCAAAAAAACATGCGTGCAAACAACAACAACAAAAAAAAACTTTGAAACCACGTGGCAGTAACGACCACAGACCCCCCCCCCCCTCTATTTACATGAATGGTTTGGTCCATTCGCAACGACCACAGAACCCCCCCCTCTATTTACATGCAATGGTTTGGTCCATTCGCAACGCCAAAGCGAACGGCGAACGGCTAAATCGCCATAGCTCGGTAAGTACTTGTCCGATTAATTTCAAACCTTGAAAAGGCACATCCTCGGGTCCCCAGCAATATACCTGGCAAGTTGCAAGTATATCGGACCCGTGGTTGTCGAGAAACAGCGGTCACAGACAAACAAACAAACGTACAAACGTACAAACGTACAAACGTACAAACGTACAAACAAACACACAGAGATTACTGGAATTATAGATAGATGTCACATTTTATCAATTGCAAATACGCGAATTCCGCGAATAGTGGAACCGCAAGTAGCGGGGTCCGACTGTATTGCATTTCATCACCTTATACATCACAGTACCATGCAATACTTACTGTATGTTTTAAAATCTTCATAAAAAATAGTTTGGAAACCTTTCAATGACATATTTTATTGAGATTGTGAGGTAATGATAGAAATAGACACCTGGGATGAAGAAGAAAGTGTTGTGCTGTTGTCACTTGGGAAGTGATTGTCTGGATCAAATAAGAAGACTGAGTCAGGGGAGTAGCTAGCTAGGCCTCTCCTTCCATCATACGAGAAGCTAAGGCTTGTGAGTCGAGCTGATGAACCGACGAGGTGAGGAGGAACAAAACACGAGAGGATACCAGCTCCTTCAATGTATCCCCCTGTAATAAAGTAAAAATAAAATGTGAAATGCTGCAATAGAAAATACAAGCATTACAGTGGAGCAATGCTCTGCACTTGAATTAAACAATGCGGAAGATAAAAGCATTGCAAGCAAAAGATTATTTGCAAAGTAATATATTAAGTTTGCAATGTACACCGGACATTTCCCTAGGTCAACAGACACAGCATATAAAGTAAAACTAATGAAGTGTAAATAATAACACATACAACTACAGAAACCATTACTCTTCCCTTGACAATGGCTTCCTCTTTGCCGGCAACACCTTGTTGCGTATCCTTGTCATACCAATGGGGAATACTACTACTATGAGGCCCTGCTGTACGCCGCCTTGATAGAAATTGTTTCGCTTATTCGTCGTTGCCAATGCAACACCAACATACTACTTTCAGGGGTCGAATTGAAAAAAAAAGTTACTTTATCATCAAATGGCCAATTAAAATTTGTCATCCTCCTCAATGGGAGGTGATTGCAAAATTGCTGACCTAAAAATATAACCAGCGCCATAGCATGACGCGTAAATGGAGGGGTGAGGGAGTGTCCGTTGGATTGTCAGAGGTAAATGTAGCGAGTGATTACCTTCCGTTGCCAGCATGAGTGTTTGTCTTGCTTTTTACGTGATGTCACCATTTTTTGGTTTGTGCTGGGCTTATTTATTTATTTATTTATTTTACATCATTTCATCTTCAAAACTCTGTCAAAATGAGCTCCAAATGTCCACAAAGTGGTAACTGTGATTCGGGTAAGAAACCTCGCACGAAAAGTATTGTGATGGTTGTGAGTCAGGTGAGGACTACGTGCACTTCCCGAGAGAATAATAGCACATACACATAGGGTTAAAGTTAGTTATATTGTAGTATTCTATTTTGCAATCAAGTTATATCGGGTAAATGGGGATATATGTGGATTACAACTTCGAGTTAGCATAGGTTTGTGTTCTTTCATCTTCTCTATCTTTGACATCTCACACCAAATGCACAATCCCGGCTCACCCTTATGTGAGCCGGACGGCTCGTGTGGTAACAAACAAGGTGTGTGGTGCAGGTTAATGAGAGGTGTGGGTGAGGTGTGTGGTGTATGTGGGTGAATGTGGTGCAAGTCCTGAAAAGGACTGTTATGGACTCTATGGATACTCCAGAAAACTAGGGTGAGTTAATGAGGTGCGTGCGGTGGTAGGTGTAAGGATGTAAGATGCGTGTGTAAGACGTGTAGGGAGATGAGGTGGCTCTGAGGAGAATCACTGTTGATTATCTTGATGCTCGAGAATTTGTGGTTGTTTTTAAAAAAGTCAACATAGGAGGTATTGTCACTGAGAAGGTGGTAACCATGCCTGGAAGCGCCCGTTCCGTTGTGTTCCCCAGCACCTTTTCCATTGTGTTCCCCAGGCACTTGCCATGGTTCACCTCAAACTCTCCACTCGATCACCACCTCTGCTCAATCAACCAACCACTTGACTTTGAACTGTTATCTGAAATCGAACCAACTCTGAACTTTGCTCAACTCTGCTAGGCATATTTTTGTCCTGGCTCCTGTCTTGTCCCATGTACACCTTTCATGATCCAACCATTCTGATTGGCTGGCGCTCTGTGATCCAGTTATTGTGATTGGCTGCAGGAACACAAGGGGAGGCAGGCCTCTGATACCTCTGAGGTGGTGGAAAGGTCAGGGCAAGTGGAAAGGTCAGGGCAAGTGGAAATGACCGGGCAATGCCTCTCACATTTACATGAATGCCAAGCCACGCCTGAATTTGTTGTGCTGAAGAGGGTGCTGTGTTCGATGTACTGTATAACAATGGAGCATTGCAAGATGGATTTTGTGTGGCTTATGGTGTAGTTTGTGGAGTGAATGTTGTATGTGGTTTGGGTCTGTAAAGTGCCTCAAAGTGCTTGAGAATATAGTTTGAGAATGAGGTTTGAGAATAAGAAAAAGAACAATGGGGGTGGTAACTCCACACTCACAACGCATCTTTCCCTTCCACTGATATGAGGGTGAGAGGTAATTTAGCTAAAACAAAATACTACAGATATAACTAAGCTAGAGCTCCCTTATGTGTTGGTATGCATCTTGCTGTAGCTGCCAAAAACCGTAACATATTTTGGCCAAGTACTGCTAAACGAAAGGGTTTTGAAAGTGCTAAAAAGGCGATTTGTGTTCGACAGTGTTCAAGTGTATAATTCAATAGAAATTAAATAAAGATTTCAAACGGTCATAGAAAATACCTGTACGTAACTAATGCTGGTCTGTTCTTTTCAGTTTTTGAATGATGGACTTTTCAAATTTTGAGCAGTGTGCAGTAATCAAATCTTTGTGCAAAGAGGGAAGCATTGCAAAGCAAATCAATGGATGCATAGCTCTTATGACGAGGGAGGATGCCCCTCATTATAACAAAGTACCACAATGGGCGGAGTTTAAATGCAGCCAGTCCAGAAAATCTATGCTGTGGAAAGTACAATAATGCCTGATCTCAGAATCTAGGTTGCAGAACTTGCAAAATAGTTTGGCATTTCTTTTGGAAGCATTGAAGCCCACATCCATGAACATATTGGCCAGTCAAAGGTTTCTACTAAATAGGTGCTTCAAAACCTTAGTGTGCAAGATTGCCAACATAGTGGAGTCAAGTAAAGAGTTACTGGAACTCTTCAATTCTGATCCAGTGGAGTTTTTGTCACATATGGTTACTGGTGATGAGACATGGATTCAGCATTGGGACCCTGACACCAAGACTGAATCGATGCAGTGGAAGCGCCAGGCATCTGCACCACAGAAGTTTCACACCCACTCCTCAGCTGGCAAATATTATGCTCAGCATCTCCTGGGATTCCAAAAGGAGTGTTGCTGATCAATTAAATGCTGTACAAAACTAGGATTACTGGTCGATATTATGGCAACGTGCTAGCCTAGATGAGTGAAGCAATTCACGAAAGAAAAGAAACCCAGGAGGGATGTTGATGCAGGGTGTTCTGCTGATGCACGACATGTGCCAGTTCACAAGTACAGAATTGCACAAGTCGTCAGCGTGGGTTCCAACAGATGAACAAACCTGCATTTTGTTCATCCACCCTACAGCCCAAACCTGACCTAAGGGACTATTATTTGTTTTGACATCTGAAGTTTGAGCTGTATGGTAAACAAGTTCAACATGATGATGCCTTGAAGTCCACCATTTACGAGTGGTTAAATCAAGTCAGAAGACTTATATCATCAGGGTATTGCTAATTTTAAGAACAAATGGGCTTAATGCATCGAGATGAAAGGTGATTACTGAGAAATAAAGTTGAAAACTTATTGTCATCTTGTTTCTATTTACCTGAGGTACAAAACATTTTTGAACGTCCCTCATAAAACTAACAAAGTTACCTGTGGCACGTGTCCCCAATGTTCGTCTGTCATACAGACGGACAGAGCTGTCAGCACAGGCAACTCCAAGCAAATGTGGACGAAGTGGAGAGACAGCAAGGGCAGTGGTAGCTCTACGGCAAGTTATCAAAACATCCTACAAGGTAGAATGAAGTCATTTTAGAGAATCTTCACGTAAATATTATCACAGTAATTTTAACTTCACCTATAAGACACATTCGGGGCTTTATTTGTCTTGCAAAAAAAAAAAAGCTTCAAATTTAACATCGACCTTTATTCATAAAAAGCTGAATAATGTTTGTAGATCATAATTTTTGCTTTCATGCATGTTTTGAAAATAGAGGTTTGCAAGTGAGATAGCGAAGGATGGAAAAGTGAGTAATTATTAAATTTCTAGTCAAGAAAAATATTAACTCCATTAAAATGTAGACGAACGATTGGCAGCACTGTATGGTTTCAGTATGGTGATAATCTGTAAAAGATATCTACATTAAAAGCTTTAAACGATGGAGGTGGTCAAGAATTATGTACTGCACAGTCTATGGACAAATCCTAAATAATTACACATTGCTTGCAGATGAGAGCTTCCACTGTGAAAGGATATGTGTGTGTCAAAAACCTAACACCCTGAAAAGCAAGGCATTCGTTTTGTAATCTATACGTACAGTGGCCTGCAAAAGTATTCACCCCCATTCAAAGTTTTCACATTTTGATGCCACCTGAGCTTATTTCATGATGCTTTCAAATCAAACTTAATAAATAGAGGCTTCACAAACTAATCCAAAGTGATGTAATGCAAAAAAAAAAAAAAAATGCAGATAAAATGTCAATAAGATAGATTAACAGAAAAAAAAAAATTCAGATGATTCTCAGTTGCATAAGTATTCAAACCCGTTGCCTAATTAACCATAAATCACTTCAGGAGAAAAAAATTTTGGACAGGTTACACAATAAGTGTAATCGGTTTCACCTGTATGTAATCAATGGTTCAACTTAAAAATTAAGCTTCCCCACTCATCAAAGGAATTTTAAGGTGCAATTCACTTGGTAAACCAACAAAGCAAACATGAAGACCAACGAGCTTTCCAAAGAAGTCAGACATGTAGTGGTGGAGAAGCACCGTTCAGGAGAGGGTTATAAGATGATTTCAAAGTCCCTCATCCCTTTGAGTACAGTGAAATCCATGATTAAGAAGTGGAAGACGTATCATACCACCTAGACTCTACCCAGATCAGGTCGCACATCCAAACTCAGCAGCCAGGCAAGCAGGAAACTGGTTTGGGATGTCAATGTAAATCTAACAATGACTTTGAAAGATTTGCAGGGCTCTAGTTCCGAGATGGGGGTCATTGTTCATCAATCAACAATATCCCGTTCCCTTCACAAAGTTGGCCTCTCTGGACAGGTGGTAAGAAAGAAGCCATTACTGAAAAAGACATCTAAAAGCTCGTATTGAATTCGTGAAAAAGCATCTTAATGATATAGCGGGCATGTGGAGAAAGGTTTTGTGGTCAGGCAAGACAACAATTGAATTTTTGGTCAAAATTCAAAGCGTTTTGTCAAGTGCAAGCCTAACACCACACACCACCCAGTCAACATCATCCCCACTATCAAGCATGATGGTGGCAGCATCATGTTATGGGGCTACTTTTCATCAGCAGGGACTTGCAAGCTTGTCAGGAGAGAAGGGACAATAATAGACGGTGCAACATACAGGAGAATCCTTAATGAAAACCTGCTTGACTCGGCCATGAATCTGAAACTGGGTAGGAGATTCACATTTCAGCAGGCCAATCATCCGAAGCACAAAGCTGGAGTGGTTGAATCAGAAGAAAATAAATGTTCTTGAGTGGCCCAGTCAAAGTCCTGACTTGAATCCAATTTAACATTTAAGGTGAGACTTGAAGATTGCAGTCCATCGATGAACCCCATTAAACTTGGCAGAACTAGAGTAATTTTCACGTGAAGAATGGGCAAAGATTTCACCTGATTTCACCTGACCTCACTGTGCAAAGCTGGTAGGGACCAACTACCCAAAAAGACTCATAGCAGTCATTGATGCAAAAGGTGCTTCCACCAAGTACTGACCGAAGGGGCTGAATATGTTTGCAACCAGTAAATTTTGATTTGTACATGCTTTTTGCAGGTATTTCAGGCATGTAACCTCCTTCAGCTATAACAGTGTTTAGTTTGATCTCTTCAGTTATGAATAAAACAAGTTCATTTGAAAAAATTGTTTCCACATAATTTATCTAAATGTGGCAGGCATTATTGGTAAGGGGGGAATAAGTTTGCAGGTCACGGTATACACAAAAGCGGGAGGGCCGACGGGAGTTGTGGGAGATATGTTGAAGGCAGCGGGAAGTTGGCGTGTGAAGAGAATGACAGAGATCTGTAATCTGGTGGTGAACGATGGCCGCATTCCAGTGGATTGGGAACTGAGTACCCTCGTCCCTCTATAAAAGGGGAAAGGTGACCCTCTGGACTGTGGCTCGTATCGAGCGATAAAGTTATTGGAGCATGGAATGAAGGTATTGGAAAGGGTGTTGGAGAGGAGGATAAGGAAGAAGGTGAAGATCGACGAAATGCAGTTTGGATTTATGCCAGGAAGAGGAACGACAGACGCGCTTTTTATTGTGAGGCAGTTGCAGGAGAAGTATATGGAGAAGAGGAAGAAGTTGTTTCTTGGGTTTGTTGATCTGGAGAAAGCATTCGATGGGGTTCCACGTGAAGTAGTGACATGGGCATTGAGGAAGTTAGGAGTGGAGGAATGGTTGATCAGAGTAGTGATGGCAATGTACAAAAGAGCGCGCACAACTGTAAGGACGAAAGATGGGAACAGTGGTGAGTTTGAGGTGAAGGTGGGAGTGCATCAGGGGTCGGTACTAAGTCCACTACTATTTGTAGCTGTGATGGAGGTGCTGGCTCAGAACGTAAAGGAGGGTTTACCGTGGGAGTTGTTGTATGCAGATGATCTGGTGTTGATTGCGGAAAGTATGGATGGGCTGAAGGAGAAGATGAACAAGTGGAAGGATTGTATGGAGATAAAAGGTCTGAAGGTGAATATCGGAAAAACGAAGGTGATGGCAAGTGGTAAAGCATGTGGTGAGGTGGAAAGAACTGGGAAGTGGACGTGTGCTGTGTGCAGGAAGGGTGTCGGAGTGAATTCCATTCAATGTACAATGTGCGCTGAGTGGGTTCATCAAAAATGTAGTGGTTTGAGAGGGTCATTAACCAGTGTGGCAGCTACATTCAAGTGTAAGGTGTGCACAGAGGGAGCTGCAGATGGAGGAAATGTTGAGTTGGATCTTGGAGATGGCGTGAAGCTGGAAGGTGTGAAAACATTTTGTTACCTTGGAGACATGCTGAATGGAGAAGGTGGATCAGACTCGGCAACGGTTGCTCGAGTGAGATGTGCATGGAAGAAGTTTCGGGAACTGACTGGCGTGCTGACGAGGAGGGGAGTGTCATTGAAGCTGAAGGGAAAGGTGTATGCTGCATGTGTGAGAAGTGTTATGATTTATGGGAGTGAGACATGGGTAATGAACGTAGAGCAGCAACGAAGGCTGGAAAGGGTGGAAATGCGAATGGTTCGGTGGATGTGTGGAGTATCGTTGAGAGAGAGGAAGACAAATGATGAATTGCGAAAGATGATGGGAATAGAGCCTGTGATTGATGCTGTGAAGAGAAACAGGTTGAGATGGTTTGGTCATGTGTTGAGGAAGGATGAAAGTGACTGGTTGAAAAGTGTGATGGAAATGAATGTAGAAGGAAGTAGAGGACGGGGAAGACCGAGAAAGACTTGGCTAAAGATGGTCGAAGAAGAAATGCGGGCAAGGGGGTTCACAAGGGGAGATGCAGAAAATAGGGCAAAATGGAGAACATTGTCATGGGGACCGCAAGGCTAACCCCCGCTCTTGCAGGGAAAATGGCCTTAAAATGCCTGTTGTGTTGTTGTTGTATACACAAGCCTCATTACAAGTGAAAACAAAAGACCTTGTCAAATCAGAAGCACCCTTGTATTATCAAAATTTGTCTCGGGGCAAACAACCTATCAGGAACAATAAGTATGAGGACAAAGAAAAGTAATGAAGTATGGAGCAGAAAACTCATAAAGGAGAAATCTTCAAGTGTATGCATTGACACACACGAGCACAGCGGTTGCTTCGTGGCGAGTACAATGAACTGGCATCAACATAAATAACCACCTTTAGAGGCCATTTTTCCCCGCAAAGCGGGGGTTGGCCTTTTTCGGGAACCGTGGTTGTTGTTGTTTTTTGGTCCCCTTTTTGAAGCAATGTTTTACGGCCGGATGCCCTTCCTGACGCCAACCCTTTTTGCCGCTTTTAACGACAAACAGGGAATTACCAGTGAACTGGTACTCAATTAGCCGACCTCGGAAGGATGACAGGCTGAGTCAACCCCCCTGGCATTAATTCAGCGATCGACCGGGATTCAAACCCAGGATCCTAGGATCATAGGCCGGCACCCTAGCCGCTAGCCCAACTGGCATCAACATGTAGGCTCGAATACAGTTGAAGGCAGTAGTACGAGTATTAATGATCCGGGTTCTAAGCTTATAGAGACCAAGGTAGGCACAGGATAATTACCATGTTGCTAGTGGATTGTTGTAAAAACCTGCTGGCTTATTGGGAAAGTAGGAGTGGTAATTATTAGGGAGTCTGGTCTACACGTTGGCAATGCCCTCAGGGCAACTTAGGGTGAAAGATAAGTGAGGTGTCTGAAAAGTCAGTGTCACCAAAAATAAAAATAAAAGAAAATAAACACTAACCAAATACCAAAAAATGATACACTTACTTCTAAGCAGTTGTCCCTCAGGCACGATGACTTTGTTCGCAGATCAAACCAACGAACTGTCCCATCTTCTCCACAGGATAAAAAACTGTGAGGCTCCCCAGGAACCACAGAGACCTGTGAGAACACAAATCAACATCGACAAAAAAAAACACTTTCTCGTGGTAATCAGCAGTTTCACTGCGATGCTTTCACTTACTTAAATAACCTCAACTCAAAATTACAATAACATACAGTAAAACAAAACGTCACTCAGTAGAGCATATAACTCTGCCAGGCTGAACAGTTTAGGTTTTGTATCCCACCGATAGGGCAGATCTGGATCCGGACCTGAACCAAAATCGAATTGCTGGTTCTTGTCGCCTAACCAACTCATCTATTGAAGTGCGGTGCTATGCGCACGACTTCTTTGCCAAGAAGATAAGCAACAACGCGGGTAACCAAAAAGAGTCTTTATTACAAAGCTCAACTATAGCACTGAAGTGCTCGGGGCTGCGCGCGTATATCCCGAGGCCACGCCTACCCCTCGGGCGTGGCCGACACCCTCTTGGTGCGCGGAATGATGTCACCGCGCCAGCGAGCCATCGTGTCCGCCACACGCGCCCCACCAGAATTCCCGCGCACCTGAAGGGTCAGTTTGCGGGGCAAACGGATGACCCGGCCGAAGCGCCCTCTGGCGGCTGGCGGCGTCTGGGATGCCGGGATGTCATCTGGGATGCCCCCGGCGGCACCTGGAATGGGTGCAGGACAGGGGGGGGGGGGGGGGTGTGTGCTGGCGGGGCTGGGCAGTGCCGGAGGTCCGCCCGCCGGGGGGCGGCCCCGACGCGGGGGCCGAGCCACTGGCGGGGGGTGGTCCACGTCGAGGTGGGCCGGCTTGAGGCGGTCCACGGAAACGCGGTCAGGAGTACCGCCGATGTCGAGGGTGAAGTGTTTCGCCCCGGTCTCCAGCATGCGGAAGGGCCCGTCGTACGGGGGCCGCAGCGGTGTCCGGTGGGCGTCGTGGCGGACGAACACGTACTCCGCCGTGCGAAGCTCCGGGGCGACGTGCGTTGGCGGGCACCCGTGGTGCGCCATCGGCACCAGGGCGAACCTCCGGGCGGTCTCCTGCAGTGCGGAGCGCTGCTGCGCCGCGGACCATGGTGCCGTGGAGTCGGGGAGGAACTCGCCCGGCACCCGCAGCGGTTGTCCGAAGACCAACTCCGCCGCGGATGCGCGCAGGTCGTCCTTGGGCGCCGTCCGGAGGCCCAGCAGGACCCAGGGGAGCCTGTCGACCCAGCCGCCGTCGCGGAGGGTGGCCCGGAGCGCGGCCTTCAAGGAGCGGTGGAAGCGCTCGCACAGGCCGTTGGCCTGGGGGTGGTAGGCCATGGTGCGGTGCAGCTGGACGCCGAGCCCCCGCGCGACCGCCCCCCCAGAGCTCCGAGGTGAACTGGGCGCCGCGGTCGGACGAGATGTCCGAGGGGGAACCGAACCAGGCAACCCAGGTGGCGATGAACGCCTGCGCGACGTCCGCCGCCGTCGTCGCCGCCAAAGGCACGACCTCCGGCCACCGGGCGGTGCGGTCCACCATGGTGAGGACGTGGGTGAAACCCCATGAGGGGGGCAGAGGTCCCACCAAGTCCACGTGAACGTGGTCGAACCAACGTTCGGGCACCGTGAACGGGGCCAACGGGGCCTGGGTGTGGCGGTGCACCTTCGTGCGCTGGCACGCGAGGCACGTCCTGGTCCAATCGCGGATGGCCTTCCGGAGGCCATGCCAGACGAACTTGTCGGCGACCAGCCTCTAGGAGGCCTTCGTGCCAGGGTGGGACAGGCCGTGGAT
Organism: Myxine glutinosa; assembly: GCF_964187855.1. NCBI lineage: Eukaryota > Metazoa > Chordata > Myxini > Myxiniformes > Myxinidae > Myxine > Myxine glutinosa. The sequence continues at coordinate 216,117,611 of NC_136262.1, read as the reverse complement.
GGCGTCAAAAACCCGGCGCTGCCAGCCCGCGGGCACGATGGGGCGAGGCCGCCCGAGGGAGACGTCGCACAAGAGGGCCATGCCCGCGCCGTCGAACGGCACCTCGGTGACGCGGAGGCCCGTGACGGCGGTCCGCAAGGCCTGGATGTCGGGGTCGGCGGTCTGGTCCGCCGCCATCCGGGCATAGTCGATCCCGAGGTGGACCGCGTGGGCGACGGACCGGGAAAGGCAATCTGCCACCGGGTTGTCCTTTCCCGTGACGTGCCGGATGTCCGTCGTGTACTCGGACACGGCCGAGAGGTGACGCTGCTGCCGGGCCGACCATGGCTCGGCGACCTTGGCCATCGCGAAGACCAGGGGCTTGTGGTCGACGAAGGCCGTGAACGAACGGCCCTCGAGCAGATGGCGGAAGTGCCGGACCGCCAGGTGGAACCCGAGCAACTCGCGGTCGAAGGTGCTGTACCAGCGTTCGTGCGGGCGAAGCTGCCGGCTGAAAAACGCCAGCGGTTGCCAAGCGCCACGCACCCATTGCTCGTGCACCGCGCCCACCGCGTAGTCTGACGCGTCGGTGGTGAGGGCGATCGGTGCGTCGAGCGCCGGGTGCGCGAGCATGGGGCGAGCTTCGTGCCCGCGAATGCCGCGTCCATCTGCTCGGTCCAAACAACGTCACCTTTGCCCGGCTTCCCCCGGAGGGCCTCGTGCAGGGGGCGCAGGAGCTGGGCGACGCGGGGCAGGAAACGGTGGTAAAAGTTCACCATGCCCAGGAACTCCTGGAGCCCCCTGATCGTGCGGGGGCGCGGAAACCCCTTGACCGCCTCCACCTTTGCCGGTAAGGGGGTGGCCCCGTGCCTGGTGACGCGGTGCCCCAAAAAGTCGATTTCGGCGACGCCGAACCAGCACTTGGCGGGGTTTACGATCAGGCCATGCTGGCCCAGGCGTTCGAAGAGCGTGCGGAGGTGGCGGAGGTGCTCTTCGCGGGACGCGCTTGCGACGAGGTTGTTGTCCAGGTAGACGTAAACGCAATCCAAGTCGCGCAAGACGCTGTCCATCAACCGTTGGAACGCCTGAGCCGCATTCTTCAACCCGAAGGGTAGGCTGGGCCAAATCAGAGGTGATTTTCCTAATTCAATGTAATTTACCTAAAAGTTGTGAGTGAGTATCAGGAACAAAATCATGAAAAAAAAAATCAAAAATATTGACGTTTTACGGTCAGACAGCCCGTTACCATAGCAACAGTTACAGACGACTCAAAAAATGCCTAAATTGACGATTTCTCAAGCTGTGTTTGACCCCCAGAGTTGATTCTGGTACCAAAAGATGCAGAATTGAAAGCCAAGGATGATTCGATAGCTTAACAATGTCTGTGACACAATTCAATACCACTTTTATCCAAAAAACTAATTTTTGTCTGAAATTTCAAGCATATTTATGGAAAAAAATTGAAAATTTTGCTTTTTAATCATAGGATAACCATTTATCAAATTTAATTTACTTTAAATTGTCTTTTACAACCTTGTATTGTCCAGTTTTTATAACTGTTATAACGTTTTAGGCATGGATACAAAAGCCAAGACCGTGTTGTGGCTCTTCGAAAAGTGTCCCCCCATCTTCAATCGACCAGGAAACCAGGGATTCACTGGCCCTTATCCACCAACAGGGGAACTGGTTGTTCTCCAGTACCATGGGTATCACAGACATCTGCAGGAAACCAGCCACCTTCAGTCGAGCAAAAAGGATGCAGTCAAGCTTGTAGTGAAGGACTTGCAGGACCGTCGGCAGCTGGGAGATATCTACACACCCGAAGAGCTGGAAGACATAACCAGTCTCGCTGCATTCATGTCAGTCTTCTACACTAAAGCGTGGTTGACATGTACCAGTGCTGCAGATGCACCATCTAACGACCTGTACCTGATGAAGAACCTCCTCAAGGCTGAGGCCAGTATCGCAAAGAATCCAACAAAGTGGCCTGCCAAATTTCTGTCCTTTGTGACTGTGGCCCGAGAGAAGCTACAAAACCATTTGTGGTACCTCTCAGAGAGATTGGTCTCTTTAGCACTCTTCTCGGACAGAACGTCATCTGACAAGCAGACTATGAGAAGGGCTATGCTCAGGTACCATGGGACTGCACATAACATGATACAGGAGATGCCAGCCTCACAGCAATTGGGGAGTAAAGCCCTCAAAGACTTTGTTGGTTACGACTCTTGGAGCATGTTTGAACTCTTGGGTATTGACTCCAGTTTTGTCAAGCTCCCCGTTGCATAGTGGCCCACCGCAGACAGCTATCGTCATGGCAAGGAAGTTGTGGCCAAACTCCCAGTTGTCAATGACGCAGCAGAGCGGACACTTGGACTCGCCACAGATTTGAACACTAACAAGGCCCCCACATCTGAGGAGCAGCTCCAGGCTCTATACAGGGTTGTGAAGGGCGTCAGGGAGAAGCTGCATGGACTGGCAACATCCACTGAGGTTGTGACTAAGAAGTCATTGGCCTCCATTGATTACAATTGGGACTAGGTTTTTTATTTTGTTATCAATGTTCAATGTCAGACCTTAAATTTGAGACAAAAAAGCTTAATCAATGACAAAAGTTAATTTAAAGTACATTTAATTTGACTATAGCTCTGATTAATGATTATCCTATGATTAAAAAGCAAAATTTTCATTTTTTTTTCAAACAAATGCCTTAAATTTGAGATGAAAATGAGTTTTTGGGATAAAAGTTGTATTGAATTGTGTCACAGACATTGTTAAGCTATCCAATCATCCTTGGCTTTCAATTCTGAATCTTTTGGTACCAGAATCAACTCTGGGGGTCACACACAGCCTGAGAAATCATCGATTTTAAGAATTTTTTGAGTCGTCTGTAACGGTTGCTATGGTAACGGGCTGTTTTACCGTAAGACGTCAATATTTTTGAAAAAACATTTCATGGTTTTGTTTCTGTTACCAGCCACAACTTTTAGGTAAATTACAACCTTGTAGTATGAAAAATTGAGAATCACCCCTGATTTGGCCCAGCCTACCGAAGGGCATCCGAAGAAACTCGAAGAGGCCGAATGGTGTAATGAGGGCCGTCTTCGGTATGTCCTCCGGCCTGACGGGGACCTGGTGGTATCCGCGGATGAGGTACACCTTAGAAAAGAAGGACATTTTCGCCAACCGGGCGGAAAAGTCCTGAATGTGAGGGACCGGGTAGCGGTCGGGGGTGGTGGCATCGTTGAGGCGGCGGTAGTCTCCGCACGGCCGCCATCCCCCGCCGGGCTTCGGCACGATGTGCAGTGGCGACGCCCAAGCGCTCTTGGAGCGCCGTACGATGCCCAGCCGCTCCAGCGTAGCGAACTCCGCCTTCGCCACCGCGAGCTTCGTCGGCTCGAGGCGGCGTGCCCGGGCGTAGACCGCTGGCCCGACGGTGGGGATGTGATGCTCCACCCCGTGCTTGACGGCCACCGCCGAGAAGGTGGGCCGCGTGAGGGCCGGGAAGCTGGCGAGGAGGCGGGTGAACTCGTCCGCTGCCGGAAGCGTACAGACCAACCTCGCCGGGACCGAACCGCTCAGCAAGCCGCTTGGCGAGCCGCTCGGTGAGCCGCTCAGGGAGCTGCCCAACGAACTGCTCAGCGTGCAAGCCAGCGAGCTGAACGTTTCGGCCTGGACGAGGCGTCTGTTCTTCACGTCCACCAACAACCCATTTGCACATAGGAAGTCCGCACCGAGAAATGCCATGGGCACGCTGGCGGTTACGAACGTCCATTGAAAGCGTTGCCCTCCGAACCGCAGGGAGAGACAGCGCTTCCCGAATGTGCGTATGGGTGTACCGTTGGCTGCAAGCAACGTGGGGCCCCGGCCTGCGGTTCGCTTGACGGACGTGGAGGCGGGGATAACGCTCACCTGTGCGCCCGTGTCGCAGAGGAAGCGACGCCCGGACAAGGTGTCCGTGACAAAAAGGAGGCTGCCGGAATGGCCAACGCTCAGGGCCGCTACCGAGCGCCGGCTTGGTAGTTTCCCGACTTGCCAAACGAGCACGGCGGGCAACAATTCCTAGCCTTGTGGCCAAACCTGGCGTGGAAACGGCACCAGGTTTGCGGCGGAGGCGGAGGCCGCGGTGGTGGTGGGCGGGGCGTGGCGTGGGCCATGCAGTGTGCATCGGCATCAGCCTCGGGATTCACGAGGTGTGCATCAGCATCAGCCTCGGGATCCGCGACCGCCGCACCGACTCTCGCCCGCGTGTCACAAGCCGCGAAAAACTTGTCGGCCTCGACGGCCAGAGCGCGGGGTTCCTTTATTTTGGAACCGGCCAACGCGAGGCGTACCTGTGCCGGCAGCTGGCGTAGAAAGAGCGCCCGGAATAAAAAATCCGGGGCGTTGTCACCCAGCAACGACAGCATGTAATCCATCCGCAAAGATGGTCGTGTGTCGCCGAGTTGGGAAGGTCCAGGAGGCGGTTGGCCCGTTCGCACTCCATGAGGCCGAACGTGGCGATGAAGAGACGCTTGAGCGCCTCGTACCTGTGGTCGGCCGGTGGGTTCCACAGGACGGACACGACTCGGGCGGCTGTGCCGGGCCCGAGGGCGGCGATGACGTGGTAACAACGCGTCTCATCCACCGTTACGCCTCGAAGTCGGAACTGTGCCTCGGCCTGCACGAACCATACCTCGGCCTGAGCTTCCCAAAACTCAGGGAGCTTCACCGCGACCGCGTTGTTGGACATTGGCGCATTCTGTTGGTCAGCGGCGGCTGAACCAGCGTCGAGGTCACCAGTGAAGTGCGGTGCTATGCGCACGACTTGTTTGCCAAGAAGATAAGCAACAACGCGGGTAACCAAAAAGAGTCTTTATTACAAAGCTCAACTATAGCACTGAAGTGCTCGGGGCTGCGCGCCCCGTGTATATCCCGAGGCCACGCCCTTCGGGCGTGGCCGACACCCTCTTGGTGCGCGGAATGATGTCACCGCGCCAGCGAGCCATCGTGTCCGCCACACTGGCTAGTTTTGTCATAATCCGTCCACAATGTTTTGAAACATCATGATGTACTTCCACGTGATGTTCCACACTTCCGGTCCCTCGAGCGACGGGGCTTGCTTCGATCTCTCCACGGCAACAAAGTTTGAGTGTTTTCCCGTTCGTTTGTCAAATTTCCGCTGCGTATTTTGTTGTGTATGTGTTATTGTATGTTTCTATTTGGTTTTGGTTTTGTCGTTGTTGCAAATTTGTGTGTAATTAGTCGTTTCTTTGTTCGCGCCTCGTGCGCCTCGTGCGGCCTGGTGTCTCGTGCGGCCTCCTCATCTCGACTTGTGCCCCGCCCCCTATATCTCGTTTTTCTTTCACCTCTGCTCCTGCTTTCTCAAATCCACGTTCTCACTTAGAGACTTTTCCCAGATTGTTTTTCATGGTTTTGTTTAAACATTTATTTAAATATGTTTAAACCGCAGCCGTGATGCTGACGCCGCCCCCCCCCCCCACCCCCCAGAATTTCCATGTTTTAAACGTTTCCCAGTGTGTACCCTGGATAAGAATAGGTACGCCGTATCCCTGCGTGTCGTAAGAGGCGACTAAGAGGGTTGGCGTCAGGAAGGGCATCCGGCCATAAAAACTTTGCCTCAAAAAGAGAACCATGACAATTACAACTACATGTGGGCAGGGTACAGCCCGAAGTGGAGATCGGTTTCTGAGGTTTTGGACATGGAATGTAAGGACAATGACAGGGAGATCAGGAGAAGTGGTGGAAGTATTGGTCAGAAGAAGAGTGGACATATGTTGTGTGCAAGAGACGAGATGGAAGGGAAGTGGTGTGAGAATGGTGAAGGGTAGGCAGGGACAGAAATACAAGTTTGTGTGGCAAGGGTGCCTGGAGGGCATGAATGGTGTTGGTGCCCTGTTTTCTGAGGAGTTTGTAGACAGTGTGGTGAGTGTGACTAGAGTGAGTGATAGGTTGATGATGGTGAAAATGATGATTGGAAAGCTCTTGGTGAACGTCATCTCAGGATATGCTCCGCAGGTTGGTCGAAGCGATGAAGAGAAGGACAAGTTCTGGTGTGCGATAGAGAAGCTGATAGAAAACGTGAAAGATGAGGAAGTTGTTGTGGTAGGAGGAGACCTAAATGGACATGTGGGAAGGAGTATGGATGGTTTTGACGGAGTTCATGGGGGTTACGGATATGGTGTGAGAAATGGAGAAGGTGAAAGGATTTTGGAGTTTGCTGATGGAGCTGATTTGTTGATTTGTAATACTCAGTTCCAGAAAGAGGATAATAAGCTTGTTACATACACGTCAGGTGGGTCGACGACAACCGTTGACTACCTGATGGTGCGTAAGCGAGATAGGGGGCACCTCCGGGACACAAAGGTGATCCCGGGGGAGGAGGCAGTTTCACAGCACCACTTGGTTGTCTGCGACGTAAGGGTGAAAGGTGCGAGGAGAGCTTGGCGGGTGAAGTACCAACCGAGAATGAAGGTGTGGAGGTTGAAAGAGGTGACAGTAAGGGAGGCATTAAAAGAGAGGCTGAGTAGGGTCGAGGATGATGTGGTTGAGCTTGAAAGTGGTTGGATGTCAATGAAAGCTAGTCTGTTGGGAGCCGTTGGTGAGGTATGTGGATGGACAAAAGGACCACCGAGGCACTCTGAAACATGGTGGTGGGATGATGAAGATGGAAAGAGGATTGACGAGAAGAGGAAGTAGTTCAAGGAGTGGCAGAAGGCGAAGGGTACGGGAGCAGAAACAGCAGAGCATGAAAGTTATAAGGCAGCCAGGAAGGCTGCAAAGAAAGAGGTAGCAAAGGCGCAGGAGGCATGGAGGAAAATGTTCGGAGAACGCTTGGATTCGGAAGAGGGTCAGAAAGCAGTATTCAGGAGTGCAAAGCAGATAGCGAAAGAGTGGTGTGATGTGATGGGGGTGAGTTGCTTGAAGGATGAAGTGGGACAAATCGTTGTCGACCCAGATGGAATTAAAGGAAGATGGAAAAGATATATGGAAATGCTGTTGAATACAGAGAATGAATGGGATGGCAACATAGAGAGTAACCCAGTTTTAAGACCGGCAGAGAAGATAACTGAGAAGGAAGTTGAGGAAGCGATAAAAGCAATTTAAAAAAACAAAAAAAAAAACACCTTTAGAGGCCATTTTTCCCCGCAAGCGGGGGTTGGCCTTTTTCGGGGACCGTGGTTGTTGTTGTTTTTTTTGGTCCCCTTTTTGAAGCAATGTTTTACGGCCGGATGCCCTTCCTGCCGCCAACCCTTTTTGTCGCCTTTTTACGACAAACAGGGAATTACCAGTGAACTGGTACTCAATTAGCCGACCTCGGAAGGATGACAGGCTGAATCAACCCCCCTGGTGTTAATTCAGCGATCGACTGGGATTCGAACCCAGGATCCTAGGATCCTAAGCTGCACCCTAGCCGCTAGCCCAACACCAGGGATTAAGCGATAAAAGCAATGAAGGGTAGAAAAGCGGGAGGGCCGACGGGAGTTGTGGGAGATATGTTGAAGGCAGCAGGAAGTTGGGGTGTGAAGAGAATGACAGAGATCTGTAATCTGGTGGTGAAAGAAGGCCGCATTAAAGTGGATTGGGAACTGAGTACCCTAGTCCCTCTATACAAGGGGAAAGGTGACCCTCTGGAGTGTGGCTCGTACCGAGCGATAAAGTTATTGGAGCATGGAATGAAGGTATTGGAAAGGGTGTTGGAGAGGAGGATAAGGAAGAAAGTGAAGATCGACGAAATGCAGTTTGGATTCATGCCAGGAAGAGGAACGACAGACGCGCTTTTCATTGTGAGGCAGTTGCAGGAGAAGTACATGGAGAAGAGGAAGAAGTTGTTTCTTTGGTTTGTTGATCTGGAGAAAGCATTCGATCGGGTTCCACGCAAAGTATTGACATGGGCATTGAGGAAGTTAGGAGTGGAGGAATGGTTGATCAGAGTAGTGATGGCAATGTACAAAAGAGCGCGCACAGCTGTAAGGACGAAGGACGGCAACAGTGGTGAGTTTGAGGTGAAGGTGGGAGTGCATCAGGGGTCGGTACTAAGTCCACTACTATTTGTAGCTGTGATGGAGGTGCTGGCTCAGAACGTAAAGGAGGGTTTACCGTGGGAGTTGTTGTATGCAGATGATCTGGTGTTGATTGCGGAAAGTATGGATGGACTGTAGGAAAAGATGAACACGTGGAAGGAATGTATGGAGACAAAAGGTCTGAAGGTGAATATCGGAAAGACGAAGGTGATGGCAAGTGGTAAAGCTTGTGGTGAGGTGGAAAGAACTGGGAAGTGGCCCTGTGCTGTGTGTAGGAAGGGTGTCGGAGTGATCTCCATTCAGTGTACAATGTGCGCTGAGTGGGTTCATCAAAAATGTAGTTGTCTGAGAGGGTCATTAACCAGTGTGGCAGCTACATTCAAATGTAAGGTGTGCACAGAGGGAGCTGCAGATGGAGGAAATGTTGAGTTGGATCTTGGAGACGGCGTGAAGCTGGAAGGTGTGAAAACATTTTGCTGCCTCGGAGACATGCTGAATGGAGAAGGTGGATCAGACTCGGCAACGGTTGCTCGAGTGAGATGTGCATGGAAGAAGTTTCGGGAATTGAGTGGCGTGCTGATGATGAGGGGAGTGTCGTTGAAGCTGAAGGGAAAGGTGTATGCTGCATGTGTGAGAAGTGTTATGATTTATGGGAGCGAGACATGGGTAATGAACGTAGAGCAGCAACGAAGGTTGGAAAGGGTGGAAATGCGAATGGTTCGACGGCTGTGCGGAGTATCGTTGAGAGAGAGGAAGACAAATGATGAATTGCGAAAGATGATGGGAATAGAGCCTGTGATTGATGCTGTGAAGAGGAACAGGTTGAGATGGTTTGGTCATGTGTTGAGGAAGGATGAAAGTGACTGGTTGAGAAGAGTGATGGAAATGAATGTAGAAGGAAGTAGAAGACGGGGAAGACCGAGAAAGACTTGGCTAAAGATGGTGGAAGAAGAAATGCGGGCAAGGGGGTTAACAAGGAGAGATGCAGAAAATAGGGCAAAATGGAGAAGATTGTCATGGGGACCGCAAGGCTAACCCCCGCTCTAGCAGGGAAAATGGCCTTTAAAATGCATGTTGTTGTTGTTGTATGCTATATATTGGTTTTAGCCCCATCACTCACTCAATGGTGAAGAATCACTTGAAAATTATCTTATCCGGATTTGGATTCGGATCTTCACCAAAATTGAATAAACTCTTCCTTGTCACATAACCAACCTCTCCACCAAATTTTGCCCGAATCTGTCCTCCAATTTTTGAGATATCCTGTTCACAGACAGCGAGACGGGTGAAAACATAACCTCCACCACCGAATGAATATTTAGTGGGCTGGCAGGATGGCCAAGGCCATAGAGGTACATGCTCGCCTCTAAGCTGTCAAGCCTGGGTTTGAAACTCAACGCAACTATAAACTGTTATCCCAATGTTTCATGGGCAGGTTGATTCATCAATGTGTGTGCCGTCCTTCGGATGGATGTTAATTAAATGTACCGTCAACTGGCATTATTTGGTATATGTTAAATATCCCAGAGTGTACTTCGCGAAGAGCAGGTTGAGTCATTGCTGGCACCCTAAACAGGTTACAAATTCCTGCTCTTTCCAAATTTGAATGTCAGGTCTGGCCAGCCGGTTCGTAAAAGAGTTGGGCCAAACTTCCCTGGCCAACCCCACAAGAACATCAGAATAATTGTGGCCGAGAAGAAGAAAATTTATATTTAATAATGCTTCCCCAGTGAAAATTTATCACAACTCGATAACAAATGAAACCCAAATATTAATTGGTTAAGCACAGTCGACTTCAGTTGATTGAAGTTCATACTCCATCAAATTATAAAACCAATATCAGAAACAAATTATAAATTTAAAGCTTAAAGAACTAACATGGTTGGGTTGCAAAGTTATTGTTAAAAAAAAAAAAATAGTTCTCAGTTTTTCATCAAACCCTGTCCATCTCGGACAATTGTAGATATGGAACGTTTGAAGAAAGGTAACTTAGCAAAAAGATCCAATAACATTTTCACTAAGCCTCTTCCTTAGTCTCGGAAATTTCGATAATAGCTGAAGTAGAAAATGATGACCATAGGCGAGGGATGCCGAAAGACACTAAGGTACGCTGCTGAAATCCTAACACTTCCTCCCGTTTGAGGAAATATTTCAATCTCGTTTTTTGCTTTAGGAATGGAAAAACATTTGTGGTGATCCTCTCAACGTACGAGCGCCGTATCAAAAGTCATGAGCATCAGGAGATTCCACACGTTTGTGCCGAATATAGTAGAACACAACTTATTACCGACATCTGTTGACTCCAATATAAATACAAACTTGGCGAATGCACACCACTGGTGTTCACACCATTCACTGTGACAAAACAGCTGTCAATGACATAATGTTTCTCCAACATACAGCGATTGAATTCCTCATGAAGGAAAACAACTCAGCTGCAGATATCTATGGCTGATTGAGTCATCACTACAGTTCAGACATTTCTGTCAACATTCAAGTAGTTTGGGATGCCACCACAATTGAACTGTGTGTCCTGCTGACTTAACCAGCGCTTCGCTTCACAGGGGCCTTGGCATAATTATTGGAAGAAATATGTTCTTCATGAAGGTGTTCCTTAAGTCTGAGGAAGAGATGAAAATCTGACGGAGCAAAGTCAGAGGCTGGTGATCCTTTGTGGTGGTACTCCATTAATCATTAATCAGTGTTTGGAGATGCCTGCAGTGTCAGAAGTCAGGTGTATGGAGAACAGTGGTATCCCATTGACTGCCTCTTATTCACAGGATCGTAATGGTGCACCCAACTCTCATCTCCAGCTCTTCATGATTCACAGCACTGACATCATCGTGCTGCCCTCTGCCAACCTGACTAATGTAGAACTGAGACACCGAGTGTCAGAATCACGAAACCGCATCCAGTGGCGGGATGAACTAATGTGTGGACTGCGTTTTGTTACAATAGAATATCTTTACCTGTTTTGGAGAAAAGGAATAGGAGGCATTACTTTTCAGCATCCCCTTGTAAAAATGGTACTAGTTTCGGAGCGTGTCACATCTGTGAAAGTTGTAGATTATTGGAAAGCACAACATGCTAGATAAATGCAAATTGGTATACAACATAGAAAAATTTCCTTAACTGGAATTTCTAAAGCCCATGAAGGAACCTATACCTAAATCGCATGCTGGACTAGGAGACTTAGTACCTTTAACTCAATTGAAAGGATATGAGGAGATAATGCACACATCAACAAAGCATATAGGTTTTAAACCTGGAATCCCAGCAGCAAAATGTTAAGTCTTCAGATTGCCAAATAAGAGAAAACAAATGAAAACAATCACAAACTAGAACGGCACTCAGTAGAGAGCATACCTCTACCTGGTTGGCCGTATCACTCAATGGTGAAGAATCACTTAAATTTTTTAAATTTATTTATCATATCCGAATCCATATTCAGATCTTTACCAAAATCGAATCGATTCTTCATTGTCACACACACACAACCGGTCCACCAAGTTTCGTCCAAATCCGTCGACAACTTTTTGAGATATCCTGCTATGTATCGTTTTTGGCCCTATCTCCCAATGGTGAAGAATCACTTTAAAAATTATAGTAGCCGAATCCGAATCCGGATCTTCACCAAAATCTAATCATTTCGTCCGTGCAACATACGCTACATCTCTGCCAAATTTCGTCCGAATCCGTCCACAACTTGAGATAATTTGTTCACAAACAAACAGACAGACAAACAGACAAACAGACAGGGGTGAAAACATAACCTCCCATCCATCGTTGGTGGCGGAGGCAAAGAAGAGAATAAAAGAAGCAAGCAACACATAAGATTGAAGGCATTGACAAATTGTGGATTTTTTGGGGGTGTTGGTTACCTCATAAGCAGTTCCTTGATGGCAGCAGAATTGCTGGTGTCCATACAAATCTGGCCTGTCCACCTGAGTGACCATGATAACTCCATCACCTGAGCACGACACAAGACGTCTAGAACTGGGAGTTTCATTTGAAGAATCAGGTAGAAATCGAGCCGAAAATATGTTTGCCCTGTGTCCAGAGCGAATTCGGGTGACTACCTGATAAACAGAGGAGAAAGCAGTACGCGTAGGAATTGTAACGACAGCAGTGATTCATGCTCATGACATTAATGTTGCAAATAAGTCTACGAATGAAGGCCGACAGAAAGACCAAAGCAAAAATCAAGAAAACCAAAGTCCTCATCACTTTGGGTACTATTCAATGGTTATATATATATATATATATATATATATATATATATATATATATATATATATATATATATATATATATATATATATAAAATACATGACCAAAAATATGCGGACACCCCTTCTAATTAGTGGATTTGGCTGTTTCAGCCACACCCATTGCTGACGGGTATATACAGTCACGTGAAAAAGTAAGTACACCCCATGTAAAGTTTTGACTTTTTCAACATATTTCAACATACAGCTATTTGATCTTCATTTCAACAATATTGAGAGATAAAGGTGATATAATATAATAAATATCATGAAACATTTACATTTTGTAGTCCATTGTATAATTTAAATAAACATAAATGCAAATTTCGCATGTGGAAAAAGTAAGTACACCCCTACATTTATCACTACAAATACCTAAAATTAGAATCAGGTGCACCAGCTCAGGTGCAAATGATTAGAACATCGTTAGAGAGAATCTTGGAGGAACCTGTCTTATTTAAACCTCAGACATTTAGTTTGGTTTGCTCTTTGTTGTTGAAGTGTGCGGCGTCACCATGCCTAGATCAAAAGAGCTCTCTGAGGCCTTCAGAAAGAAGGTTATAGATGCCTTTGAGTCTGGGAAGGGATTTAAAAAGATCTCCAAACAATTTGAAATCAATCATTCGACTGTCCGGAAGATCATCTACAAGTGGAGAAGATTCCAAACAACTGCCAACTTGTTCAGGCCAGGCCGCCCCAGCAAGTTCAGCCCGAGAGCAGACCGCAAGATGCTGAAAGAAGTCTTTAAGAACCCCAGAATGTCATCACGGGACCTACAGGGAGCTCTTGCCACTGTTGATGTCAAAGTGCACGAGTCTACCATTAGAAAGAGGCTGCATAAATTTGATCTGCATGGGAGGTGTGCCAGGAGGAAACCTTTGCTGTCCAGAAAGAACATCAGGGCAAGACTAAAGTTTGCCAATGAACACCGAGGCAAAGACCAGCACTTTTGGAACAATGTGCTCTGGACAGATGAGTCAAAGGTAAAGCTATTTGGCCACAGTACCAGAAGACATGTTTGGCGAAAACCAAAGACAGCATTTGACCATAAGAACCTGATACCAACTGTAAAGCATGGTGGTGGAAATATTATGGTTTGGGGCAGCTTTGCTGCATCAGGGCCTGGGCAGCTCACCATCATATAATCCACTATGAATTCTTCATTGTACCAGAGGGTGCTTGAGGATAATGTGAGGCCATCTGTCAGAAGTTGAAGCTCAACCAAAGGTGGACCTTTCAACATGACAATGACCCTAAACACACCAGTAAATCCACCAAGGAATGGCTGAAAAGAAAGAAATGGAGGGTTCTGGAAAGGCCAAGTCAAAGCCCGGATCTAAATCCCATCGAGATGTTGTGGGGGGATTTGAAACGAGCTGTGCATGCAAGAAACCCCTTAAACATCGCACAGCTTTAAGAATTCTGCATGGAGGAGTGGGCAAAAAATTCTCCCAGTCGATGTCAGAGACTGGTAGACAGTTATAAGAAACGCCTACTTGAGGTTGTTTCTGCCAAAGGGGGCAATACCACCTATTAGAGCCAAGGGTGTACTTATTATTTCCACAGAAGGAAATGGCATCTCTGTTAATTTTTTGTTGAATATATTATTGCAAAGTAAATTTTTCATTGTTTTTTGTTCAATTAGATCACCTTTATCTATAGATGATGTTTAAATGAAGATAAAATATTGATATGTCCAGTTGTCCACAGATGTTAAAAAGATTTAAAAAAATTCATGGGGTGTACTTACTTTTTCCACATGCTAAATTTGCATTTATGTTTATTTAAATTATACAATGGATTCCAAAATGTAAATGTTTCATATTTGTTATATTATATCACATTTATCTATCAATATTGTTGAAATGAAGATCAAATAGCTGTATGTTGAAATATGTTGAAAAAGTCAAAACTTTACATGGATTTAGCCCAAAAGTTAAATAATAAGGCAGAATATATAGGAATAAAGCAAGGATATCACAATTATTGATATATCAATTTATACATACAGGTAGTTGACAAAAAATGGAAGCACCAATGTAAATTCACTTAAATAGGGGGTTGGGCCACCACATGCAGCCAGTCGGCCTGTAGGCTCCATGCCATAAGCCTGTAGGAGTCCACCAGCGTCTGGAATTATGCAGGAGCGATGCGGCTCCATTCTTCCAAGAGAAAGTGAATCAACTCACACCTGTTTGATGGTGTTGGAAAATGCTGTCTCAGGCGTCATTCCATAAAATCCCATAAATGCTCAATTGGGTTCAGATCTGGTGACTGAGAAGGCCATGGCATATGGATAACATCAGTGTCATGATTATTAAACCGACAATGCTCTGTGGATGGGAGCATTGCGGGGTCTCGTCTTCCAGCCAAGCTAACCATAATTATAGGCAACCAGGACGGCTGTGCAGCATTTTTATACATGCCCCTCAGCATTTTGGGATGTTATTTGCTTAATTAACAAAGGGGTCACACATGTGTGTACGTCATTGCTTGATGACACCAAGTTGGTGTCCCTCATTTATCAAGGTGTTTCCTTTTTTTTGTCACCTATGCCTGTACCTGTAGATACATTGAGCAATCAGATGAAGATTATGTTTGATTAATGGTTTGTTGTCCTTGGTTAAAAGAAAAGCAGAAACACCCATTTCTGTTGCTTGTATTACTTAAACCCTGATTACCTCTGTTTTACCCTCACCAGAGGAGAGGGTATTGCATTTGGGTCTATTTGTGTGTTTCTTTGTCTGTCCACACATAATGTGCTAACGTAGTCCACAAATGCCACCTGGTGGTAGCAATTATTACACGTTATATTTTTCCAACCGATGTACCTCTGTCAAGTATGTACAATTAGAATGATTGCATCCATAAAGTAGTACAATTAGAGCGTGCATACGCCTAAACTCTAGAAAGTACGGAATATGAATACATCCATAAAATACAAACAACTGCAATGTGAATCTTATGCAATAAAACTGAAAAGGTCTGCTTGTGCACTGTATGAACATAAACCTACATCGTTAATGCATCGTCGACACACCACACAATAGAACACAGAGCAGTGGTGGAAATTCACAAAATACACCACACAAACATCTCTTCAGTTATATTGCAACACAACATACTGTTATGTCAGTTGGGTAGGGCATATGTAGATTTAGGTAGATCTGCATAGGTAGGTGCTTCGCCTGTCGTGATAGGGAAACCTCACCTGTAATGTTCTGTTAGCGCGGTTTATCGGATTAAGTGTATACCTGTGATCATACGAGGATGATCGGGTGATAGGTAGAATAGGGATGAAGCTAATTCCCCGGTGAGTCAAACCTCTGTGATTTATCCATTGTCCCTTATGGCAACACATCACATACATTAGTTAGGCCCAATAGTGCACCACATTAATTAAATCCCCCCTTAAAATGACTTACGGAAGAACAGACCGGAAGCGGCCACGTACAACGCCGGCATGAAGGCAAACACCGCACAGGCAGGCCGAGAGCCACGCCCAGGAGAACTCGTGATTGACAGAGGGGAGGGGCGAGCAACAACCATAGCACCGATTGGAGAGTAGGGAGGATGAAGGACGTGCCACACTGATTGGCCACCGACAATGACGTGTCACACGATGCCGTAACACCAAACGGCGAGACGCTCGGCCAATCAGTGAGGAGCGCGCGAAAGAGCCACAACAAGCAATGCGCTCATTGGAGGAGAAGCGCCGGTGTCGTGCGAAGGCGCAAAAGGTGACAAGGAAACGAGGCACTGGTTGGTGGAGGGAGAGAGCTGACGTCAGACGCCAGGCAGGAAAAGAACTCGCTCGCTGACATTTCCCCCCTTCTTCGCATTTTGGCTGCCTTCCTGCTTGGACCTCCCTTCTGCCCTTGCTCCTCGTTCCCGTTTGGACCTTGGTGATTGAGAGCCTCCCCTGTTGTTCATCCTCTCCTGGTGCCTGTGTGCAAGTGCTGTGCTGTGTGGCGTGGGACGGACCATGCAGCGAGGCCGGGCTTCCCACCGACTGGAGCTGTGTCAGATGATGCGCTCGAGCCAGACGATCCCTGACACTGCCAGACTGAGATAAGCTTACATCCACAAACACAACGGTTTCTTTGATTCACTCTTCCCCTGTGCTTGTATTTGAAGTGAGGTGTGTGGGATCCGATTTAGGAACATTATTTATTTTTCGTCGCGTCCATTGTTCTCGGGTTCCGTAAAATAAACGTGTTTTCTTTTTGTACATAAATTCCGTTTTCATTTGTGAGTTACTTTTCACAGTTTGAAGACTTTGCGCGGACCGTCAGGTAAATCTCGCCGATTCTTCTTCTTTCCTTCTCCCTCCCGCGCGTGTATAGCAAATCCACCATTGACCCGGATGCCTCAAGTAAGCTCGTTTCCATCCGCGATTTCCCCGGTCTTAACCGAGGAAGAGTCGCATGACAATACTTTATTAGTCATTGGCATGCAATGACGTCTATGAAGTATGTACTATTAGAATGTGGGTGTGTCCATAAAAGATGTACTATTAAGATATGAAGCCTGGTGTTGGCTCAACAGTTAAGGTGGCTGGTTTAAGATGTTAGGGTCTTGAGTTTGAGCCCCTGGCATGCTGTTTTAAATAACACCAGGTGGGTTGACTTAGCCTGTCAACTTTCCAAGATCAGCAAAATGAGTACCAGCTTACTGGTAACAGACCAGGCCTGGTATTGGCTTAGCAGTTAGGGTGCCGGCTTGGGATCCTAGGATCCTGGGTTTGAATCCCGGTCGATTGCTGAATTAAGGCCAGGGGGGTTGACTCAGCTTGTCATCCTTCTGAGTTCGGCAAATTGAGTACCAGTTCGCTGGTAATTCCCTGTGTCGCAAGAGGCGACTAACAGGGTTGGTGGCAGGAAGGGCATCCGACCGTAAAACATTGCTTCAAAAGGGGGACCACAGTGCTCATAAAAGGCCAACCCCCGCTCTATGGGGAAAAATGGCCTCTAAAGGCGGTTCTTTTTTTGTTCTTTCTGGTAACAGGGCCACTGCATCGGCAGCACAGCTACACTTCCAGAAATGATGCAACCAGCAGCCATTGGCTGTCAACGAAACAACAACATTAAGAATATGTACATCCATAAAGGATGCACTAGAATGTGTACACCTGTGTACTGAAACAACTTTCCTTCTCTTTCTGGAAGGCTAATCTGACTGAAGGCAATCTCAGTTCATTCCAAAAAGTCCGCAACTGTGTATCCACTCTTCGGGCCAGAAAACAATATCTGTCCAATCTTAAGAATTAACTTTCAAACTGGTCCTTTGTCTTTCAAACTCCCCCCTCTAACTTTCAAACTTTCAAACAAACTTTTTCTTTCAAACTTTTTCAAACTTTCAAACAAACCTCTAACTTTAAAGAACTTTCAAACTCCCCTCTCTAAAACCTGGTGTCGCCTTGATAAGTCTGTCTCTGGTGTATGCTACCGTTCTTTTCTGTCCCTTCCCTCTCTTCAAATGGCACCACAGCTGATTTTGCTTGTGAGAAGGCAGAATGTCTCTATTCTGTGTTTGCTTCCAAATTTTGTGTCCCCAACCCCTCACTCTCAGTACCCATCCTTCCCTATCATACCCAACTGCTCATGGACTCTGTCTTTTGCATCTCAAAATGTGGAGAAGGTTCTGTCAACCCTTGACTCTGATTTTCCTGATGGACCCTGACAGCATGACGCGTCTGAAAATCCTACTCTGCTGCTCTTGCACATCCTCATTCTGCCATTTTCACCCTATCATTTACCCTAGGTCATCTTCCATCTGCTTGGAAATCCACCAACATCACACGCTCGTCTAGTACGGTAAGTAAAAATGAACTTTTATTTTGGATATAAAATAAAATGAAGTTCTAACACAAGGACTGTGATGCCAGGACATTTAAAATTATGCTATTTTAAATCAACGTCTATCTTCATAAGATAACACAGAATACCATATCTTCCTTCATGCTTAAACTCCGAACAGTTAAAACGGCAACTATTTCCGGGATCAAGATGTGCTTTGGGGATCACACTTTAATCATGTGCGGACTAAAGGAATCATGAGACTTAAAACTAAACGACAGATATATAATTAAATAATCACTTTCCGCTCCCGATCAAAAATATATGATAAAATGATTATGTAAGAAACCAAGCAACCACACTCCCCCACGTCATAACTCATCCATAATCGTCTTCCCCCCTCGCGGAGGGTTTGCGATTGTCTCCAATGGATGTTTGCGGAGAAAATACCAACAATGTTGGGGGTCCGTGGGTGGGTGAGTGGGGATGTTTTTGCGCTTGCAATAAACGCTAATATGCGAAGCACAGGGCCGCGAATGTAGAAGCAGGTCACATTTTATGAACCGAGAATACACAGGGTCCGTTAATGTAAAATCCGTGAATGTCAGGGTTAAACAGTATTCATATCCGGATCTTCACCAAAATCGAATCAATTCATTCTCGTCACACACCAAACTTGTCCACCAAGTTTCGTGTGAATCCGTCCACAACTTTTTGAGATATCGTGTTCACAGACAAACAGCCAAACAGACAGACTGGGGTGAAAACATAACCTCTGCCCACCTGTGGTGGTGGAAGTGATTACAATTATCTCTGAATTTTTTTCTTTACAAGAACAAGAACAAAAAACTTTGACATGGATAATGAAAAATGGACACAGATAAAAAAAACATATATATATATATGTATATATATATATATATAAAGGACTAAACATTTAGATCCAAACAAACTCTATCAAGTTAAAGGAACATCCTGTGTAGAAACTCGATAGGAAGGTAGAAACCTGTGTTGATCAATTAAAAAGGCAGAGACAAACCTTTCCACACAAAGGACGACTGAGAACCAATGTCGTATCATCCGAACCAGAGAGTAGCAAGTCACCTGGCTCATCCCAGCAGATAGAGTTCACCTAGTAAGCAAAAACACGGAAAAAATATCATTAGACGCGTCAAGGCAAACAGACAGCACAACATTAATGTTTTTATCCGATTTCTTGGTCTTAAAAGTTATAAGCATATTAATCAAATCTAACCAAATACCATGAAGATGCTCGACATGTCGAGTGTAGCAATCTCGAACACAATCCTATGGAAGACACTTTAAGCAAGCTGTTCAACAGACTTGCATTTTCTCGTGGATGTTCAAACATTGAAGAGGTCTTCTTCCAGAATAAGCATTTAGAAGCAGCAACTCAGACAAATAGTAAATCAAAATTTGCTCAATTATATATTAATCAGTTGAAGAAATAATTGAAAATTTCATTAATTTGAATAACATAACTATTTTACAATCAATGGTGGAATCGCAACTTTTTATTTGAGGTGGGGATAATATAAACCAATTTCTTTCAAAACTGACTAAGAGAGCCAGTAAATAATGTGTACACTATTTTTTTTTTCCTGGATAGTTCAGTTAACCCCTCTTAACGTCTGAGGAAACAAAGGTTAACCTATTTTTGAAAGACTAACCCGTCTGGGTATACAAATGGGCACCCATGACGAGGTCATGAAGATTGCCAGCATGAACAATGTTGGTCGTGAAAACTGCTGTGAGGGCACCCATGATTAAGCACTGAAACACAATGGCCTACTGTTTTGAAAGGAACATTATTTTATTCAAAATCTCAAAGCCCCCTCATCCCTCCCCAACCAAACTCACCCTTAACCCCTCCATTTCAAAACTCCCCCTTCTCCGAACCCCTTCAAATCTCCCCACCCTCCTTTTTTCTCCAATTCTCCCCTCTCACCCCTCCTCCTCAAAGCGTCCTCCCCGCTTTCTCTCCCTTCCAACTCTTACCTCCATCTCCTCCAACCTTCTTCCTCGCTCTGCCCCTCCTCAAACAACACCTCACTGTGCCTCATCCAATCACGATCAAACCTTTTGTCCTCCTCATCCTTCGCTTTCACCCAGCTCTTCTGAAATCTCTGACACACTAGAAACAGCTCTCCCTACCTCCTCCTCCCCTTCCTCATCTTACCCTACCCCTCCCCTCCCCTGTGCTGTATCCGATGCTCCACCTTCTGTTTCCTTAACGGTATGGACCTCAAACATCAGGGGGGCCTTCACTCAAACCTGATTGACCTGATTGACAGGTTGCTTCTGACAAACCAGACTTGATCTGCTTAACAGAAACTTTCCTCATTCAAGATGTCTCTGATTCCTTAATATCTCTCCCTGGTTCTGCCTCTGACATCAACTCATCCTGGGAATTCTTCCAAAGTAAACTGCTCTCTCTCATGCACAGAGTTATCCCATCTCGTCTTCAGTTGTCATACCCTTCCTCCCGTCCATGGTATATGGAATCTTGTGGTGACGAAGTTGCCCTGAAACAACTCGTCTTCGCCTCCAGGAAGGCAAATCCAACGGAAGGCAATCTCATTTGCTTTCACAAAGCTCGGAACAAGTGTGTGTCTACCCTCAGGAGAGCCAGGAAACAATATCTCTCTACTCTCAAGAGTGAACTCTCAAACCTGTCTCCATCTTCCAAATCCTGGTGGCGTCTTGTCAATTGTGTTTCTGGTGTTTGTTCCCCTCCATCCCCTCCCTTATCTCAAACGGCTACACAGCTGACTCTGCACATGAAAAGGCTGAATGCCTCAACTCTGTGTTTGCCTCAAAATCTTGTGTCCCAAACCCGTCTCTCTATGTACCCACCGTACCCAGTCGTACCCAGCTGCTCCTGGACTCTGTGTCCTTCTCTCCTGACAAGGTGGAGAAGTTTCTGTCAATCCTCGACTCTCATTCTGCAACTGGACCAGACGGCATCAGCCCACGGGTTCGAAAATCATGCTCTGCCGCTCTTTCATACACTCTCTCTGTTCTCTTCAACCTCTCTTTTGCTCAAGGTCATCTGCCAGCATCTTGGAAATCAGCCAACATTACTGCTTTACACAAGAAAGGTGCAAAAACAGATCCTTGCAACTACAGACCAATCAGCCTGCTCCCAATTATCAACAGTCATGGAATCCATCATTGCTTCGGATATCAAATCCTTCCTCTTCTCCAATGGCTTGATCTCTGATCATCAATTTGGATTCAGACCAGGTCACTCTACTCTGGACACGCTGCTTCTGATGTCTCAACAATGGATGTATGTCCTAAATGTCAAACAGGAAATTAGAGCCGTCTCCCTTGACATATGACGTGCCTTCGATATGGTCTGGCACCCGGCTGTGCTCACCAAACTCTCCTCCTATGGTATCCATGGAAATCTCCACGCATGGCTTGCGGACTTCCTCTCTGGTCGAAGTCAACATGCACCCCTGAATGGATTTCTCTCATCTCCCCTTTCTGTTCAGGTTGGAGTTCCCCAAGGCAGTGTTCTGGGCCCTGTGCTTTTTCTGGTCTTCATCAATGATCTCCCCGACTCTCTGGAAAATCCTCTCTATCTCTTTGCTGATGACTCCACTCTCTGCCACTCCATACCTCATCCCTCGGATCAGCATTCTGCAGCCTCGTTACTCTCTGCAGACCTAGACAAAATCACAGAGACTGGTCAAACAAGTGGAACATGTCTTTAAATCCTGACAAATCTCACACTCTCACTATGTCACTATGTCGCTCCGAAAAGACTGTCTGGACAATCCTCCCATCTACTTTCTCAACAATCCTCTCCAAGAAGTTCTGTCACTCAAGCTCTAAGGTCTCACAATCTGCCATGATCTTTCCTGGGAAAACCACATTTCCAAGCTGGCCTCCAAAGCCAATCGCCGACTGGGCATCCTCCGTCGTGCGAAGTCCTTCCTTGACACACCTGAGCTCCTCACCACATACAAGGCTTTCATCCGCAGCTCAATGGAATACTGCTCTCCTCTCTAGGCTGGTGCTCTTGCCTCACACCTAGCTTGGGTTCACGCTGTTGAAACCAAAGCTTTCAGAATCATTGGAATCTCCCGTGATGAAGCCAACTCTGAAGGCCTTTCACTCACTCACCGCAGGCAGGTTGGTGGTCTTTCTGTCTTCTATACCCTCTTGTGGTGAGGATGCACTTGAGTAGGACTAAAGAGAGACGTCCTCCCTCTTCCCTTCCCTTCAATCACCTTTGTCCTCCCTCTTTCTCCCCCTCCTTCTGTCTCTCTCTCTCTCTCCCCCTCTCTCTCTCTCTCGCTCTCTCTCCCTCTTCCTCTCTGTGGCACACTCTGGACCGACTCCTCTCTGGCCTGGCCTAGCCCCCCCACACCCCCAGCCCTGTCTGTGCTCTGTCCCCCAAATACTCCTTCAGGCCACACAAGATCTGCCAGCAACCCTCTTCTTGGGAAACTACTCTCTGCTCACCTTCACTCTTTCATTCCTCTTTTCTCCCACCTCTAGAACAAACTCCCTCACTCTCTTCAATCCCACTCCTCCCTCCAGGTCTTTAAAACAGCTGTTCACCACCATCTCTTATCTTCCCCCATCCAAAACCTTGTTCTTTTCTCCACCCGTTAATTCACCCCAGATCCACTTTTCTGAAATACCAACTTCTTTCCTGGAAGTCCTAGCTGTGTCCATGTGGTTTTTACCTCTCCCACCCGCACTCCCTTCCCACGCCTCCTCCCCCCAAGCGCTCTCCCTCCCACAGATCTCCCGATGTCCTTGCTCTCAATTGTTGTACTTGAGTGCTTCCCCCTCTCTCCCCATCTTGTCTCCCGCTCCCTTATGTCTTATGTGTCCGTTTTTGGTTTTTTTGTCATTAATGTTAGCTCTTACACGAGCCTCGATCTTGAATATAAAAAAGAAAAAGAAAAAGGAAAAAAAGCCATTACAAACGTTCGGGACAGCCAGCTGCTCTCTGTGAAGCAAAAGGCCAAAACTTTATCATCGGTTCATACATTTATTAATGACATCATTGATGATGATGTTCAGATCAATGTTCAGATGTTCAGATGTTCAGATCAACATCAATCATCAATCATACAAGTTGGGCTAATCGATGCAGGGTCAGGATAATTGGTGCAAAATGAACGTCAAATGTGAACTTTTCTCAGGAATGATTGGCCTTTATGCACCCACATAGTCAGGTTTGTTATGTAATTTCGTTCTTTTTTTGTGGAGATTAGCAAAACTATACATTTTTGGAAAGCTGATAGCACCAGGAATCCGAAAAACCATGTTTCCATTTGCGCAAATTTTTCTTTGGCGGCCATATTGGATTTTCAAAATGGCCACCATCGGAAACCTATTTTTCGCGATATCTCAACATCCGAACCACCTAGAGTGCTGATTCCAACACCTATACCCACATTTTTGGGGATGAGGAATCACATGAAGCCATCTAAAATAATCTACACCTACCCTGGGATACCAGGTGGCAGCCTACAGCGGATTTTCAAGATGGCCACTTTCAGGAAACATGTTTTTTTCTGAATATGTATACCACATTGAGTGATGTTTCGCTACATTGTGGCACACGGATCATAATTATGAAACCACATCCCTCATATATCCTAAACAGGTGATTTATGTATTCAAGAGGTAAGTATATAGAGATGAGGCTATACAATCCATAATTATACATGTAATAATTACTTTTATTTGAACATAGAATATTTCCCATAGATGAAATTTTATCTTTGTCAACATTCATCAACATTTTGTCCTCATAGGTTTTCAAATGTCCTCATCACTGTCGTCAGAGCAGAGAACAGGTTGACAGTCATCGTCGTTTTCACATTCGGAGCTGCACAAACACAAGTCTGTGCATGCCAAGTCATTGGCACGGCACGAACACCGTCTCGATGAGCAGTCTCCTTTGCACTGACATCTGACCATCTCAAGTATTGCTTTCGGTGCTGGTGGTACATCTGTCATTAGTGGTTTCAATTCCCCATCGTTGTCCTTGAAGTAGCCATGTTGCTGTGGATCCAGGAACACTTGATGTGCGATAGTAGCCTGAGCCCATACCCTTGCCTGAAGATGTACACGATCAACATGCTGATTTAGAGCCCCTAGCGTTGGAGGTAACTTGTGACTTTCAGTCATGTGTTTACAGAAGAGGTACCAGCGCAACTCCGGAATGCTGTTGATACATATTCCCTTTGGTACGTACACTGCACATACAAATCTTGCCAAGTTGGACATCTGATCTGCGGTCACATCTGCAGCATCACCGAGCATTCTCATGGCCTGTATCACGTCACTATCGGCTCTGACGAAAGCTTCAAACCATGTTGTTTTGCCTATTCGCGAAAACCGTCCAGTATTGTCTGCTCCTGTGAATGTGTGGAATGCTGGAAATGCCTTGGCCTTTTCGACGCCAAGATTGTTCCAGATTGGTTGTACTTGCACAAGGCCCGACACAAGGGAGACAGCAGTGTTTTTGAGCAGAACATCATAGTTAGCTATGACCAAGACCAGGACATCCGTATCAGGAGAGAAGAAGGTAAGCTGTTCTGCGTTGGGATTGCGGCGAGTTGCCAGCACTGCTTGGTGAATCATCAGAGTGTCTGCCTCCTCATGATTATTGTCTTCAAAATGCACGCCTTTGTTACTCTTGGCCTTTCCTGCTGCACATATAATTATCAGCTTGGAGGCATCTCTGTTGTACTCCAACGTTTTCTCAGCCAGATATTCTGCCAAATCTGACTTTGTCTGATCGTGTGACAAGAACCGCTTCATGGTGATGTGTTGGATCTTGGTATTGTCCTTCACTTGGTACTGGACTGGATTGTGCCCCCCTCGTCTTTTTTGTCTTGTGCTTTGCTTCAACGAATCGGCCTTGTAAGTATCAAACACGAGGATAACTTCGTCAAAATGTCTTGTCAGTGACATCAATCTGGTATTAAAGCTGACACTGAGATCTTCAACGGTTACTGTTGCAGCTGGTTTTGTCGACAATTTCTGTACAAGAACCATGGCGTCGACTACTGCTATTTTCATAGCTGCAGAGTTATGGACTTGAGCTTGAGGACTTGAGGTCGGAGCTAAGTCACCCGGAGCTAAGTCTCCATGTTTCACAAGGAGATGGATTAACTTTGACTTGTCAAGGCAAGGAAGCAGGTCACCGTTTGGTGCGAACAAGGCGCGAGGTGTAAGGGTGAATTCGTAGTTGCCTATTGCGTCTTTCTGGTCAACATCACGGCTTGATTTTGTCAATATCATCAGCCTTCCATACAAGTCTTTTGTTTCCTTCAAGTCGACTGACTTGTCCCTGAGCATGATCTTGGTCTTCTTCACACCAGACAAGTACATCGTGTTGTTTTCTTTTTTCACGGGTGCAAATAAGCTGACTGTTCCGTTGATTCTTTCGTCAACATACTCTTCGTACAAGTGTTGACCAATGTTGTCGATATTCAGGATTTGTGACGTGTGCTCCTCTGGGACATAGGCATGTGTGATCAAGTTGTATATGCTATTTCCTTCTGTGGTAAATGGATTGCCATGACTCATGATAGCAGCCTTGATCTTTTCAACCGCTGTATTGTTCAGATTCACTGCCCTCGGACTAAGTTCGTGGTGTTCTGTCACTTTGTCTGTTTTGGTGTCGAACTGATCTTTGAATTCTCTGGTCAGCCGTGACAATTCTGGAGAGGCCATAAAGAATCTCTGCCTTGCATTGGCATTATTGGAGATGCCTGGAAGTCCAGAATGAACCTTCATTGCTCTGTTTTCCTGTTCACAAGCGTGGTCTGCACCGATTGACACAAAGGGGATGCTAGATTTCGTTACTGAGATATTTCCATTCTCGAGTTCCCTGTATGTGGCCGGATGCGTCTTCCTCAGGTCATACATATCTGCTATGTATCGCGGCCAAAGACGTTTGTATTTGATACGATCCATGGAGAAAAATAGCTTGCTGAGTGCCTCACCAGATTCGAGGTGGAGTTTGAGATCTGCGTCCCGAGAAGCTTCCACAAAGAACAGAATTGTCTCCACTCGATGCAGGTAATTCATCAAGGACTTGAACATGGCTTTTTTGGATTGTTCTGTTTCCCAAGTCTTGAATATGTTCACAACATCAGCTGTAGTGATGACATTCAACAGTTTTGTGTTGGCTTCTTTCACACTTGTGGCTTTGGTGAACTTGTCCTTTTCTGAACATGCCTCGTCTATTTCTTCTGACATATCTGAGCAAACGGCTTTCAACTGTGGATAATCTTTGAAGAACAGGTCCAGCGCCATTTCATAAAGTGCTATATATGAATAAATATGAGCACGGAGAGTGCGTTTGTAATGCGAACATCTCAGGATCTGCCTTGTTGTTGAAGGTCCGTAGAGGTCGGCTTCTATCCACGCGTCATCAATACCTGAGTTCTCAATGGAAGTACCCAGGGCTCTCAAAGCAGCCATGACCACATGCAGTTCGCCAAGCCGAGGTACAACGGTACCTTTCAGGTCTGGCCTTGCATCCAGCAGCCTTATCACCTTTTCATAGAGGGCCATATCCCAGGAAATGACTGTAGGGTGGCTTGTACCAACAACTAAGTTCTTTAGCTGAGTTGTCTGAGAGATGACGGTCAGAAGAGTCGACCACTCGTGTGCTACTTCAGGTAGAAGGGGTAAGACTCCGACTTGTGTCAAACTGTGACTACACGACAGCAATGAGTGGTATCCTGCCCAACCAGGTATATATGTGCTGTTTGATTTCTGCATTCTGGTGATCATAGAAGCAATCAACCATCCTAGATGTGTAAGGTGATACGCTGGTGATATACCATCCTTGCTGATGTGGAATGTGTCTGTTCTCTTTATGGTTTTCGGCACCGGCTTGTCACAATGAAGCATAGGAACCTGGTACGGGGTCACTGACAAACTGGTAGTGTCAGCTATGCTCAGTTGTGGCGCCAATGTTTCTCCTTGAGTGTCACGTTTTTGATAAACAGCAATGATTGTTCCATGGGTTGTCCCTTTGCCATCCACGCTGTCTTCAGCAAAGTCTGTGTTATCAGCTGCAAAAAACACAAAAGTTCCCTTCTTCAAAAATGGAGGAACATAAAGTCCTTGGAACTTCAGGGTGTTTTCCATAATGGCATTTGCTAGGGCTGTTTCGAGGTGCATAACACGACTGTACGAGACACAGTAACCTTGAGAGCAGAGACTTTCCAGGAGTTTCTTGTTTCTTGTGTCATGGTGAACTGCCAAGGCTAATCCTAGAGACTGTGGAGTTTCTTGTGATTTGGTTGATCGGAAGGTCGCAGAATCAGTTTTGGGCCTATAGTTCACTTGCTTGTCAGATTTGAATCCACCCAATAGCATCTGACTAACAGTGAGTACTTCTCTGTTAACGTGAGTGGTTCGTTTTTCAGTTTCTAGTGTTTCTGTTGGCCCCACCATAACCCATCTGATCATTGCGTGGAGTGCTGCTGGAACATCATCTGTGCTGCTAGTGACCTGTATAGCATCGGATGAGTTTTCCTGTTGGTGGAAGTTCTTGATAATTCTGCGCAATGCCTTTGCTGCTTTATAGATAATATTCAGATCGTCTACTTCACTTTCTATCATGGCAGACTGAACCATATCGGATTCGCATGCATCTGGGGAGTAAAGAACAGCAGGTTTTCTCCTGTCCTTTTGCCTAACAGACATTACGTGTGGTAGTTCTAGAAGAATTCTCTCCTTGAGCCAGTGTCTACTATATGCAGGGAAGTGGTGCGCCAATGCATCTGTGCCACCAAGCAAGTTGATGTATGTTGTTTCAATATGTGCCATGGATAAGTATTGTTTATTCTGAGTTTGACAGTCGACAAGGCTAATCAACTCAATCAAACATGATGTTTGAAACGGATGACCTCTCTCTGTTGTTCCCTTGTTATCCTTGGTACGTAACACATGGAATACATTTGTTGTCCAACATGACTTGTGGTATTGAACATCGATTGCATGTGCATCAGTGGGTGAGATGGATGTGTTTAACCTAGTTTGCAGGGTGAGATTTCCAGACAGCTCCACAGCATCGTGTAATGCTTTCCCACCGTTTTCTGTTCTCAATGTGTACAATTTTTGCTCGTTATCTTCCTGGCAGAAAAAGCAATGTTCCTTAATGAATGGAGCTGTTGCAGAACGTGTAAACGGACTGGTGGTGGAAGTTGATGGTTCGTCCAGTTCTGTGCTTTTTCGCTTTTGTCCACGTTTTTTCTCTGTGTAGGAGCCGGCTGAAATGTGATATTGATGGCGGTCTTTGGCACGTTGTACCTTCTCTTTGTTGGTTGCATTTGAATAACAGATACGATGCCAAACTGCATTATTGAATTGCAGACTTTCACTTGTTTCATCCTTTAACCGACTGTGAATTTTAACATATTTTCCATCATGGTAGGCTGCTCTATCATTAAGGGTTTGTAGCAAGTGTTCAAACGAGTCCGGTTTGGGCTGCTGGACAAGCGTTCCATATTTTGCTGAAGCGGTTTGACAAATTATGCAGTGCTGCCACTGTGTGGGCTGAGTCGTAACTTCACTCATCTTCTCTCAAGACCTGCAAATATATAAAACGACAACAGGTAAGTAATTGTGAGCTTCATGAGGTTTATTTTAAATGAACTATTAGGTCTGATATAATGACTTTCCATGTACATGAACTGAACATGTTGAAATGATCCCATTTATGACTATGACTGTACTGAGGCGAAACATCACTCAATGTGGTATACATATTCAGAAAAAAACATGTTTCCTGAAAGTGGCCATCTTGAAAATCCGCTGTAGGCTGCCACCTGGTATCCCAGGGTAGGTGTAGATTATTTTAGATGGCTTCATGTGATTCCTCATCCCCAAAAATGTGGGTATAGGTGTTGGAATCAGCACTCTAGGTGGTTCGGATGTTGAGATATCGCGAAAAATAGGTTTCCGATGGTGGCCATTTTGAAAATCCAATATGGCCGCCAAAGAAAAATTTGCGCAAATGGAAACATGGTTTTTCGGATTCCTGGTGCTATAAGCTTTCCAAAAATGTATAGGTTTGCTAATCTCCACAAAAAAAGAACGAAATTATAAATCTGAACATAATGAACCTGACTAACACCTTCAACATTTCAACACAAAGCTCACAGCGGCGGAGCATGCCCTGAACTGCTCGTCTCACCATAGCTGGGTCATTGCGCAAAGCATCCACTTCATGTCGAATACGGCCCTGCAATTCGTCAAGATCACGGGGAGGAGTTACGAACACCTTGTTCTTTAAATGTCCCCAAAGGAAATAATCACATGTTGTGAGGTCAGGTGATCTTGGTGGCCATTCCATTGCATGGTTGAGGACGATGACACGGTCTCCAAAGAGTTCCCTCAGTCTATCTCGGACAGCGATAAGACGATGTGCTGCGGCGATGTCTTGGGCCCACCAGAGATATCTGAAGACACCATGAACCTGTCGCTCATAACTCATAAGTTCTCCGCCAGCTGCGGTAAAACTTCATCATTGATCATCTGCAGATACCTGTTACCATTGACATTCCTTTGAAAGAAAAATGGTCCGATCACCTGACCACTTCCACAAAGTCCCAACCAAACAGGCCACTTTTGTCGATTCATGTTGGTGTCAAAATTAAATTCCGGGGGTTGTCCTGTCGGTGCATATTCAAGAACATTATGGGTATTGACCTTGCCGTCCATGGCGCAAGCAGCTTCGTCGCCGATAACGAGATACCGCAGGAAATTGACATCTGCTTCGCAACGTGCTATCAACCATCCGGCAAGCACCAGCCCCCTGGCAAAATCCCCTGGCGTAAGTTGATGCCGGATGTGAATCCGATATGGATGTTGGTGGAGGTCCAGTCTTGTGATTCGGTTGAATGTTGCCGAAGGCAATCCCGTCCCATTTCGTCTTGCACTGGTATCCCTAGGATGCTCCAAAACTTGCTGCCTTACTGCTGCAATGTTCATTTCCGATCGCCCAGTGCGCCTCCTACCAGAATTCCCCTTGTGCGGTTGAGGCACGTGCCATGCTCTTGGTATTTTCTAACATTCGCCCAGATGGTTTTGGCTGCTGGAGGCTCCCGTTCTGGGAAACGTTCCCTGAACGCATCATGAGTTTGCTGCAAACTTCCAGTTTGGTGAAAGGTTGTAACCCTACGAAGGTCCGCTGTTCAGTCGTAAGTTGAACCATCCTTTCAATGACTCAGACTGTCTCTAAACCCATACACTGTAGGCCCATCTTAAATACCCATCTTAAACAAAGGATGACGCAACCCACGATTACCAGACCAGCTAAGCAATTTTACATAATCAACTTGGCAGTCGACAAGTAATGCGTCCATTTCAAACTGTCTTGCACCGATTAGCCAAACTTGTAAAAATGCGATTTGAACTTGGCATTTTCAATGAACATGTACTTGGTCATGTGTGACAGCAATGATGCATGAAAGGCATCTCCTCATAATTGGTAAACCACATGTAAATTGTCAAACTAAATAACCTTTGAATATTAACCCCTTGAATTTGGATTACCTTTTTTTTGATACGCACTGTATATATAAATATATTATATACATATACATATATATATATATATATATATATATATATATATATATATATATATATATATATATTGTTGCGGATATGGGATTTGGCCTCCATCCATATCCGCTTGTAAATATTCCCCTATTTCCCCAATACTCCCCAACTATCCCCAATCCCCCATTCCCTAGTCCCATTGTCTGTAAACAACACTCTGTAGAACCGACCTTCCCCTTTTTCCCCCATTAAATGTCGTGCCCAGGTTCACCGCATCTCACGTAGACAACTATAGGACATCTTGCGAGTTATTCTTAGTCTATGTCAGTTAAGGACTCGTTTCCATTAATGATGACTCTTCGTTGCACCAGAATGTGATTGTATGGCACCAGTAGTAAGTTTAGGACCTCCCAATACCTCCCCACAATCTCGTCTCCGCATCCTCCCATCATCTCATGGAACTACAACAACAACTACAACAACAGCGGGGGGCGGCGCGGCGACGGCGCGGGGAGTGTGCGTCCTCACTCCGGCTTGGTTAGCCGCCATTGCCCATGTGCTCCGACGGGGTTACCACACAGGGGCTGACTGTCAGCTCCTCGTCAAGGGCGGAGCCCGGTAACCCCCCGCACCCAATAAGAGGCGGCGGGCCGATTCCATCTGGGGCGGAGCTAACGAGCCGAGGGCGTGTCACTCCCCGCTGGATATACGCAGCCACTTACCGGAGGTGACGTCAGATGCGCCCCCAGCTTGGAGAAAGACGCCACCTCCAGCGCGACGATACCTCCCCGCATATCTGGACCGGACCGTGTGGATCCTGTCCCTGAGCCAAGGTGCACCTTGAGCCATCGATTCTGCCCTCCCCTGCCATCAATCCCTGTGTGAGTCAGTCTTGTCCCGTTTATCTGTGGTCTGTCATGGCTAAGATAAGACCGTATTTAAGTGCCCACCTTCCTATGCTGTACCTCTTGTCCGTGTAATCTAAATGTTCTGCATACAAATATTATAACCTCCTCCGGAGGTCTTGAGAACTGTACCCCTGGTGTCGTGTCATTTAATCCCAGCCGTTGTGTCCTTTCCTTAATTGATTTAGCATAGCGCGATTTGGCCAACGTTCGAGTGGAATCGGGTAAACTGTGCAGACGCGGTCATACCAAACCGCTCGGTAAACTAACATCCAAAACCGCGTCTGTAACATTTGGTGTCGGGAAGTGGGATAGGTCCCGGAGCGCGTTTCACGCGCTCGAAATTATAACAGCGAAATTTGATTGTGTTTTACAAAAAAATATATATATAAAAACCCGAATTTTGGAAGTCGCGCTATGGCAGACCAAGACGGCTGGGTTCCGGTAGAGGAGAGTGAGGCAGGGTCGATCCAGGACCAGATTGAGGGACATGAGGAGAGCGAAGCAGTGAGGGTAGCAGAGTCGCAAAATGGCGTCCTTGCGCACGAGGTTGCGGGCGCGCAAAATGGCGCCTCGCACATAGCTACGGCGGCCGCACCCGCTGCACAAGTGGGAGGGATGGCCCAAATGCAGGCCCTCATGGAGCAATTTATGGCGCAAATGCAGGCGTCCCTCAACCTGCAGAAGGACGATATGAGGGCTAATAGTCAGCAATTGGGGAATCGGATGGATGCTCAGAGTGAGCAAATGAGGGCTGATAGTGAGCGATTGGAGGGCCAAATGGGGGTAATGAGGGACGAAGCGAGGGGTACCGGTGAGGGGTTAGAACAAAGGATGGGGGCCCAGATCGGAGGGTTAGGGAGTAGAATAGAGGGATTAGACAATAGATTAGGGGAAATACAGGAGGGGTTAATGGGGGTAGAAAACAGAATGGCCGCTCAAGAGAATCAAATGGAAGGGATGCAAAAGGGGTTAGAGGGGTTAGAAAACAGTATGGAAGGCAAATTGAGGGACATGAGGGACCAAGCGGAAAGGGAAGTTAAACAAATGGGGCAGCAGATAGAGGGGGTTAGAATGGGGGTAGAAACCAAACTGGATGCTCACAGGGAGGAAATGGAGCAGATGAGGGTGGCATCTGGGCAGGAGATGCAAGTGATGGGAGAAGAGATCAGAAGAGGTGTGAGTGAGGAGGTCGGAGGAGTGCGTGAGGAGGTGAGGCACTGTAAGGAGCACATGGAGAAGGAGGTGAGAAAGGGGACTGTAAAATTGCAAGGTGGTATAGAGGAGTTGACGCTGGGAGTAGAACAACTGACAGTGGGACAAAAGGAGTTGGGGGACCAGGTAAAGAAGAACACAGCGGTAATAGAGGGTTTAAAATCGACACAGAAGGAGATGAAAAAGGACGTAGGGGTAATTAAAAAAGAGTGTCAGACGGTACATGAGGACCTGACGAGGAAAATGAACAAAGTGGTAGAGGTGATGGAGGTTAAAGAGCGGGAGGTGCGGGAGCAAATAGAAAAAAATAAAGTGGAGTTAGAGGAAGAACTTAAAGGGGCGCACGAGGAGATGAAGGAGGTGAAGCAGAAATTAGAAGAAGTGGAAGAAGGGGTGAGCGAAATTAAGAAGCGACGGAGAGAGGATAAGAAAGAGATAAAGGAGGAGGTAAAAGAATTGGTCCAAAGTCTGTGTTCGGATCGTGATGATGTGCTCATTAACCGGATGAGGGATTCGCAGGTGATGGAGGAGAAGCGAAGAGAAAGAGGACCCGGTGTAAGTGGTGACCAATATGGTCGTGCGTATGATGCGCCAGGTGATTTAATAAGCTTGGGGGTCGAGATAGACCCGGATGTTCGTGAGAGGCCAAGAGTGAGGTGTATGGCTGGTCCGGAGGGTATGGAACGAGAGGTGCGAGGTGTGGGTGAGCAAGGTTGTGGTGGTATGGAATGGGTAGCGGGTTGCGGAGGTGTGACCCATGCATCAACACCAACAGGGGTAGTTGTTGGAGGGACCGGGGAGGCACGAGAGCCCCTTGGGGGTAATGTACTGTGGGGGCCCGGCCGGTTCGGCCCCGCGCTGACCCCGCAAGGGGCGACGCACGGGGTCCGGCAGGCGGGCAACGACTCGCATACGAGGTGGTCCCACAAGGTCCCACTCGCGCCGTATGACGGCAAGAGTGATCTACGCGCGTACCTGGCGCAGTTTGACTGTGTGTGTAAGGGCAACGGTTGGGGTGAGGACGAAGGTGGAGTACACCTGGTGGCCGCATTGCGCGGCACGGCGGCGGAGGTGCTGACGGCATTACCAGCGGGTGCTCTCACCCTGCCAGCCCTCCGCGACGCCCTAATTAATAGATTCGGCATTGAACAGCAGAGCGAGCTTGTTAAAGCTCAGCTCGCGCTGCGAAAACGCAAGCCCCAGGAAGCCATCGGGGAACTTGCCCACGACATTCGCCGCGCAGTGGGGATCGCACATGCTAGCATGGCAGCGGATTCCCGGGAAAGCCTGGCGCTGGACCATTTTATCCAGGCCCTCCCGGATATTGAGCTCCGGCAACAGCTCGCCATGTGGCGCCCGCAGACTCTGAGCCAGGCGGCTGACGCTGCGGCCCGTTGGGAAGCAGCGAGGCCCCTGGCCCGGGGGGGCGAGCGTCTCGCAATGGCGGTCCGCCAGGTGGGACCCCCGATGGAGGGCGGACCCCTTAGGGGGCCCGCCCCCGACGTGAGTCCTGACCTGGCGGGCATGGTCCGGAGGCTGGTGGACCAGCGCCTGGCGGGACCTGGACCATGGCAGGCGGCCCCGGAGGTGGCCCGCGGTGGACCACGAGCGGGTAATCCAATTCGGACCTACAGGGGGGGAAATTTGGAATTCCGGAGACAAGCACCTTATCAGGTGAGGTGCTATACCTGCAACCGTCTGGGTCACCTGGCACGGCACTGTCGAGCCACGCGCCGGGATGATCCCCGGCGGTTGAGGTCCTCAACTCCGCCCAGGGGGGAGCGGGTTAGCCGACCCCAGACACCCCCCCGCCAGACCCCGGGAAACTAGAAGGTGTCGGGCACGTAGGGCGGTGTTCGGCAGAAGAGGATGGAGGAGAGCCCTCATTGACGCGACAGGTCATTTATTGTGGCCAAATTGGAACCGGTAGCCTGACAATTAGATGCAAAATTGCCGGCGTGGGGGTAGACGCCGTAGTGGACACAGGAGCTAGCGCCACGATCATCAGCCCTGTGGTCCTTGATTCGAGCGCAGGTGGCTGGGATAAGATCCAGCGCCTGCAAAATTATAGTTTGCAACTTGCTACCGGGGTAACGGCCCCGATCATAGGGCGTGGTTCTGTGACCCTCAAGTTAGGGTCGGTAAGGAGGGAGATAGATGTTTGGGTGGCGGAGGTGTGCGACCCATGTTTAATAGGGTTGGATTTGTTGACTGCCAGCGGTTGTAAAATCGACTTGTGCCGGGGGATCCTGCAGGTGGGAGTAGAAGAGCTGCCGTTAGGGGGAGTGAGCACGGCCGAGAGAGCGGAGCTGGAGGCTTCCGAGGCCGTGACCATCCCCCCAAGGGCCGAGGCGATAGTGCCGGCCCGGTGGGCAGCTCGCCCAACATGGCAGGAGTCCTGCGGCCTGGTCGAACCGGTGGCAGCGCAGTCCATACCGGGTTTAATCGTGGGCCGCACCCTTGTAAAAACGGACGGACCGGTAGTGGCCGTCCGAGTAATAAATACGAGTACAGAACCACGCACTATAGTAAGGGGCACGAGGGTAGCTGGCTGCACCCCAGTTGAGGAAGTCGCGACAGTGAGGGGCGAGAACGTCCAGCCGAGCCGACCCCGGGGGGAGCCTTCAATAAGAAGTAGGAATTGGCCCGATCCCATTTGCGAGATGGTAAATCGTAGTAGCGTAGAGTTGGGAGGTACCCAGAGGGAGGCCTTACACAAACTGGTTGGGTCCCATTTGGACCTCTTCTCCCTGTCCACCGAGGATATTGGACGTACGGGCCTGGTGAAACATCAGATCCACACCGGTGAGGCCCGGCCTATTCGTCAGGCCGCCCGACGGCTCCCTTGGAGCAAGAGGGCGGAAGCTGACGAGCAGGTTGAAAAAATGCTCGACGCAGGCGTGATCGAGCCCTCGGGAAGTCCTTGGATGTCACCTGTTGTGCTGGTCAAAAAGAAGGATGGGACCACGCGGTTCTGCGTGGACTATCGCCAGCTAAACAACGTGACACTCAAGGACTCATATCCCCTGCCAAGGATTGATGACACCCTCGATGCCGTTGCGGGCTCAAATTGGTTCTCAACTTTGGACCTCAAGAGTGGGTATTGGCAGGTGGAGATGGATAGGGCAGGGAAGGAGAAAACGGCATTCTCCACAGGTAAGGGACTGTATCAGTTTACTGTGATGCCGTTTGGTTTGTGTAACGCCCCCGCCACCTTTGAAAGATTGATGGAACATGTACTAGGCGGCATGCCATGGCAATCATGCCTGGTGTACCTGGATGACGTCCTAGTACATGCCAAAACGTTCCCCCAGGCAGTAGCTAATTTGGACCAGGTGTTCGGGTGCCTCAGACAGGCAGGGTTGAAGCTGAACCCGAGTAAGTGCACTTTGTTTGCAAGAGAGGTGGCCTATCTAGGTCACGTGATCGGCCGCGAGGGGGTAAAAACGGACCCAGACAAAATTAAAGCGGTAGAGGAGTGGCCCGCACCACGTACCATCAAGGAGGTGCGGGGATTTTTGGGACTCTGCTCCTACTACCGGCGCTTTGTGGCGAAATTTGCGGAGTTGGCCCGTCCCCTCCACCGGCTTACGGAGAAGGGGACGCGATTTAATTGGACACGGGAGTGCCACGAGGCCTTCCAAAAATTGAAGGGGTGTCTAACATCCGCACCCCTTCTAGCTTACCCCACTAGCAACGGGGCATTTACCCTGGACACGGATGCGAGCCAGGAAGGATTGGGCGCAGTTTTGTCTCAGACACAGGAGGGCGTGGAGAGAGTGATTGGTTATTATAGTCGGGCCTTAAGTAGGCCCGAGCGAAATTATTGCGTCACTCGCAAAGAGTTATTGGCTATGCTGGCTGCCATGAACCATTTCCACCCGTACTTGTACGGGCGGAAATTTTTGGTTAGAACTGACCATTCCTCCTTGCAATGGCTCCTTCGGTTCAAGGAACCAGAGGGCCAAATTGCAAGGTGGTTGGAAAAGTTGCAGCAGTACGATTTTGATGTGGCCCATAGGGCCGGGAAGGCCCATGGTAATGCGGACGCACTCTCTCGGCGTCCTTGTCTGGGGGAAAACTGCAAATTTTGTGCGAGACACGAGGAGAGGGAACAATTGGGCGATTCGGACCCGACCCTCGTTGTCCGGGCAACCCGGGAGAGAGGGCCAATTTTGCCACTAACCGCAGATGAGGAATTCGGAACTTTGGCATGGAGCACGGCCCAGCAGGAGGATCCTGTCCTGGGGCCAGTGTTCAATTGGGTCAAATTGGGGCAAAGACCAAAGGGGGAAGAGGTCACCCCCCTCGGGGCGCAGACCAAGCATATTGGGCTCAGTGGCAGACCCTGGAATTGAAAGGCAACATCTTGTATCGCAAGTGGGTGGAGGTTCCCTCTGATAGAACTTCCTGGCTGGTGATAGTCCCTGACAAATTCAAGAACGTCATATTGCAACAGGTGCATGGTACCCGCTCCGGCGGCCATTTGGGCAGGACAAAGACAATATCTCGGGTCCGCCGGAGGTTCTATTGGGTGAATATGGGGCGCGACATACAGGACTGGTGTCGGAGATGCGACGCCTGTTCTGCCAAAAAGGGACCAGCACGGAGGATGAGGGCCCCCCTTCAATTACATCAGGTGGGGGCCCCCCTTGAGCGGGTGGCTATGGATATTCTAGGACCGCTGCCCCGCACCCGCCAAGGTAATAAGTATATCCTCGTTGTAATGGACTATTTCACCAAGTGGCCGGAGGCCTACGCCCTCCCCAACCAAGAAGCAGGGGTGGTAGCGCAGGCCTTCGTGGAAGGATTTGTGTGCCGGCATGGGATTCCACAGGAGTTGCACACCGACCAGGGACGTAATTTTGAGAGCAAATTGCTAAAAGACGTGTGCAGTCTCCTGTCAATTCGGAAAACCAGAACAACGCCTTTAAGACCTCAATCTGACGGGATGGTGGAGAGATTCAACCGAACTCTAATCCAACAACTGGCACTGTTCACCGCCACCCGTCAGGATGACTGGGACGAACATCTCCCTTATTTGCTCATGGCCTACCGAACCAGCCAGCACGGGGCCACCGCATGCAGTCCAGCGTTGCTTATGTATGGGCGGGAGTTACGGGCTCCCGCCGACTTGCTATGCGGTCCCGTGCCAGACACAGTGGTTAACCCGCCGAGGGAGGGGTACGCACGTCACCTAGAAGAAGGCATGGAGCTAGTCCATGCCTTCGCCCGCCGCCAACTCCATCTGGCGGGGGAAAAGATGAAGCGCAGGTACGACGACCGGAGCCAGGGGAGTCAATACGCTCCGGGGATGAAGATTTGGTTCTTTAATCCCCGGAGGCGGAAGGGAAGGTGCCCAAAACTCACCTCCCCCTGGCAAGGCCCAGGAGTCGTCCTGTCGCAAATCTGTGACGTGGTCATTAAGATCAAAATGGGGCCACGAGCCCTCCCTCGGATCGTCCACGCCGACCGGATAAGGCCTTACACCGGCGAGCAGGCGCCCCCGTGGATTGCCTCGGCTTTAGATGCCGAGGCGGGACCCAGTACCTCTGAATAAGGGGGGCTTATTAGTGCCAGAGGACTGGGGGATTGATGAGCGATGGGCCCGGTGGGTAAGGGTGGCATCCCTGCCACCCTTCCCATAGTGGGGCAAAGGAGCTATAGCTTATGGGGTGTATGGCAGTGAAAACTAGCCCGGGTGGGTTAGGTTATATTGTTAGGGATCTAGAGATGACATTAGGTAACGTTAAGTTTAGTTAGTGACTGATACCTGTAGTGGGGACGCAGGTAGATTAGTATGGATGATAATGACGAGGGAGCGCAATAGTTTAAAGGGACGACTGGGAAGCGCAAGTTTCAGAGGGGAGTAGTTAGATGAGATGATGCTGTGTGAGAACTGGACAGGTGTGTGGAGCGGTGTATGAGTAGTGAGTGTGTGGATCAGCGCGAATGCGCTTGGGGAGAGAAGGGTGCAGGCGGCACCAAGAGTGAGAGCACAGGTGTGCAAGTACAGGTGTGTGGAGAGAGTTGGAGTAAGTGGTACGGAGTGGTGTGCATGGTGCGAAGGTGTGGATGGGGGAAGAGTGGACCCCTTTCACGAGTACCCGGGGCGGGTAGTGTAAGTGTTAGGTAGAGGGTATAGGTAAATTGTGCTTGGATATTGGCATTTGTGGTGCGGTTGCAGAATGGTATTGCGGATGGGTGCATTCGTGTTGTGGAAATGGCTGGGCGTGTAGCCTGTTAGTGTGTGTAGTTGGTTGGGCACTCCACCACTGTGAGGATGTCGGCCAGGTGAGGCCGCAGGTGGGCTCTGGGAGCCGTTAGTGTCAGTGGGGCCCGAGGATCCGGAGGACGGACCCGGGTAGCCCAGTGCCAGAGAGGGCACCGAGTGGGGAGAGCGCCAGAGGGCCTTCCCCAGGTAGTTAGGTTAGGGTAAGGAGCAGGTAAGCTCGGAGGCAACTGCAGTGGTGGAGGTGTGCAGGTGGGTAGACCTGCTGGGAGAGCTACACGTCGCGGCCCAGAAATTGTGCGAGGGCACCGGGAGATGAATCGGGGGAGTGAGACCCCAAATTGAAAAGCACCACAGTTTGGTCAATGGGAATTGGTTTTTAGAACCCATAGTGTAAGAGGGCCAATG
The DNA here is from genome assembly GCF_964187855.1 of Myxine glutinosa. Taxonomy (NCBI): domain Eukaryota; kingdom Metazoa; phylum Chordata; class Myxini; order Myxiniformes; family Myxinidae; genus Myxine; species Myxine glutinosa. The sequence continues at coordinate 216,078,197 of NC_136262.1, read as the reverse complement.
GTTTGGCAGGAGAAAGACCCCGGGTAATGTAAAGTTGTTAAAGTCATTTAGGAAATAGTTAGGATTGATGAACCTGTCGCACCATACGCAGCCACTTACCTGTGGTGATGATGACTCCACACCTGTGTTTTCTTTGTTCTGTGTGCAGGAAATGAGGATTGCTGTGTGGATTTGTGAGACGCATCACGACGTGGATGAGACGTTGGGGTGATTCCATCTCTCCCTCCTTAGGAGGGACTGATGATGAATTGGTGATGGCAAATTTTGATGTTGAATTGGAGATGGCAAATTTTGATGAGAGTTGGAAATGGCAAATTTGATTGGTTAGGGGGGAGAGAAGACGAATTTGGTTTATGGGAGGAACGGGGAAGACAGTAGGGACGTTTGTTGATTTGTAAAGTTGATGTTTATGGGTAGTGTTGTGTTTTGTGGATACAGTAAGGGGTAAGGGAGGGGCCATGTAGGTTACCTGGTGGGGGGGGGGGGGCGTACGGTAGGAACGTACCTGTCTCACCTGGTTCCCATGTGCCCCCAGTGTGCATTACCTTATATTGCGTGCACTTTTGCGCCCTTACCACCTTACTCATTTGTCTTCTTCTTTTGTCTCCCACCTCCGAGGATCTGGCTTTGGGGCAGAGGGAGAGGAGAGAGAGGTGCTGGCTCCGCAGTTGTGGGCCTGTACTTTCGCTGCTTGCTGCCTGGATCGATACACCATATGGACCGTAATGTTTGTGGCCGCCCACCATGGACCGCAGTTCTTTTGCAGGCAAGCACCACCCGTTGATGGACCTATGGGTCAACGTGGCACCTATGCCATACAGGTGAACCACTTTTAGTTGGCCCCCTGACGGCCACAATAAAGAAATGGACGCGGTTGGCGCCTTTCTTTATTTTTGAAAGAAGCAAGAAGGCCAAGTGCACCACATGAAGGCAAGACCAGCGGCAGAACATCGGCCGGCTGCGACACCACCGGTGACTATAAACACTTTATTGGTGCACCGGATGGTGCTGACTGTACATGATGGGGTGGTGCTTTTGGTGCTTGGATGGGGTGCTCTGCACATTATTAAAGGCCGTAGGGCCACAGAGCACTCGTGGGTTGGTGTATCGATGCTGGCATGCGTGCTCTCTCTATGCATAACATCTGCATGTGTTCCTCCAAAAACAGGTCCTGGATCGTAGTGTAAATATCAGTGTAGTCTGGTGTAAATAATGCTCCCTACCGGCTGTATGTTTAGTTTGAGGATTCTTTCCGCGATTCGGTTATCCTGTGGGTGTGTTTCTGTGAGGAGAAGGGTGCAACATCGCAGGGGGACATATTTACTCATTTGTGAACATCTGTAAAACTGTCGCACTCAGGGTAGAGTTAATAGTAGAGGGAACTACATCTGAGTGCCACACTAAAGTAGGTAAAAATTTATCGGGTCGGAACGCCCCGAGGTAGAGAAGGGTGCAATGTTGCGGATATGGGATTTGGCCTCCATCCATATCCGCTTGTAAATATTCCCCTATTTCCCCAATACTCCCCAACTATCCCCAATCCCATTGTCTGTAAACAACACTCTGTAGAACCGACCTTCCCCTTTTTCCCCCATTAAATGTCGTGCCCAGGTTCACCGCATCTCACGTAGACAACTATAGGACATCTTGCTAGTTATTCTTAGTCTATGTCAGTTAAGGACTCGTTTCCATTAATGATGACTCTTCGTTGCACCAGAATGTGATTGTATGGCACCAGTAGTAAGTTTAGGACCTCCCAATACCTCCCCACAATCTCGTCTCCGCATCCTCCCATCATCTCATGGAACTACAACAACAACTACAACAACAGCGGGGGGCGGCGCGGCGACGGCGCGGGGAGTGTGCGTCCTCACTCCGGCTTGGTTAGCCGCCATTGCCCATGTGCTCCGACGGGGTTACCACACAGGGGCTGACTGTCAGCTCCTCGTCAAGGGCGGAGCCCGGTAACCCCCCGCACCCAATAAGAGGTGGCGGGCCGATTCCATCTGGGGCGGAGCTAACGAGCCGAGGGCGTGTCACTCCCCGCTGGATATACGCAGCCACTTACCGGAGGTGACGTCAGATGCGCCCCCAGCTTGGAGAAAGACGCCACCTCCAGCGCGACGATACCTCCCCGCATATCTGGACCGGACCGTGTGGATCCTGTCCCTGAGCCAAGGTGCACCTTGAGCCATCGATTCTGCCCTCCCCTGCCATCAATCCCTGTGTGAGTCAGTCTTGTCCCGTTTATCTGTGGTCTGTCATGGCTAAGATAAGACCGTATTTAAGTGCCCACCTTCCTATGCTGTACCTCTTGTCCGTGTAATCTAAACGTTCTGCATACAAATATTATAACCTCCTCCGGAGGTCTTGAGAACTGTACCCCTGGTGTCGTGTCATTTAATCCCAGCCGTTGTGTCCTTTCCTTAATTGATTTAGCATAGCGCGATTTGGCCAACGTTCGAGTGGAATCGGGTAAACTGTGCAGACGCGGTCATACCAAACCGCTCGGTAAACTAACATCCAAAACCGCGTCTGTAACAATATATATATATATATATATATATATATATATATATATATATATATATATATTGTTACGGACACGGTTTTTGGATGTTATTTTACCGAGCGGTGGTGTATTTAACCGCGTCCGAACAGTTACTCCCCGATTAGAACCCGATCCCACCCGAACGTTGACTAATCGCGCTACAGATATTCAATTGGGAAACCTCTAAAGCGACCGAAAGAGAAGAAGAGAGAAGAAAGACAGAGTTTGGAGGAAGAACAGATTTATTATACACACACAAGCAATATTTTAGAGCGACCAATATTATTTACAGCAATAGATGGAAAAGAGCAGTCACACAGTGCATTGTTAACTTATTCTATTTCATTTACTTAATCCCCAAGACAACGAGTAGGACAGGACGTTCACACTCACACGGTGGATATTGCAGGCAGGTAATGGCTCGAGGTTGATTGCTTGAGAGGAAGGCAAGGTCGGAGGCAGCAGCTTTCAACCCCTCGCGGTTTTGGCGGGAAAACCTCCGTCGCGTATCCGCGGCCGTCACGCGCTGGCTCGGCACACCTGCTCCTCTTCCTGGGGTGGAGCCGTCTCCCTCCGTTCAGCGCGTCTCTCCAACGACAGGGGATATTGCAGGCAGGTAGGTAGGTAGGGCTTGCGGTGGATTGCGCTCCTCTTCCAGGTCATCCCCCAGCGTATCTCTCAAGGCCTCTCTTTAAAGCAGTTCCTTACATTCGCTTTTATCACCTCCGGCGGAATTAAGCCGCCGGCTCCGAGGGCACGCCTACCGGGTCACTCACCGCGGCGTTGATTGGCTGTTAGGGCCGGTTCACTCCTGCCCTCTTCTGACGAGGTGGAGCCACGCCTTTCTTCTCCAACCTTACCTCGTGGCCAATGGTGGTTGAAGAGAAAAACCGACCAAAATGCGGAAGGCAAATGGAAGGGAGGTTTTGGGGAAATTGGAAGGGCCTACGCTTATTTTGTTTGATACAATGCAAAGTCAATCTAGTGGAAAACACATACTTAGCCTACATGGAATAAGGAAATACACTATTTAAAAGATATATCGTGACCTGCGTGTATGTTCTATGAAATTAATTAGGAGGACGGCTGCGACCATTATTTACATTACCAGGATGTTACCATACCAAAACCATACTCTTCACATCCGTTACCCTTCCTCCAAAATTGTTACACTCCTCAAAACCCGTTACACTTCTCAAAATCGTTACACTGCACCCTCCTTTCTTCAGGCACGTCCTCGGGCCTACTAGACTTAACTGAGTGTGACATGTAGGTGTAATTCCCTCTACAATTAACCTGACCCTGAGTGTGACAATTTTAAAACACAAATAAGTATGTCCCCCTATTGCATTGCATCCTGTCTAACAGACTCAAGCCCACAGCTAACCGAATTACGGAATTATTCTGAAACTATACATTTACGGTGGGGAGCATTATTTACAATGACGTGATTTCTTATTTACAACGCAACCCAGGACCTGTGTGTTTTTTTCTTTTCTTTTTAGGGAACAAGAGAAAGAAATTCCTGTTGGGAGGGAGGAGACAGCACGCATTGCATCGATGCACCAGTACCAATACCACCAAAGCACCCAAAAGCACCCAAAAGCACCACAAAGCACCACTCGGTGCGCAGTCACCATGGTTCATAATAAACACAACAAAACAACTGGTGGTGGTCTTCTCCTTGTCTGCTGGGCCGATGTTCTTCCTGACGTCTTCTGGCTTCATGCGGCCTATTTGGACATAATAAAAAGCACAACTTGTGTTCGTTTTTTTATTATTATTTAGGGCCCCAGGGGCCAACTAAGGGTGGTCCACCTGTTTGGCATAGGTGCCACCTTACCGAGGTCCGCAAGCAAGATTCCCTGGCCACTATGGCCGGTCTCCAACAGAGGTGCTCTGCCCCAGAACCTGGGGTCCATCAAGTGGTACTTGGCCGCCGAACAGCGGTCCATAAAGTGGTACATCAACGCAATGCGTGCTGGTTCTGGGAATCTCGGGCGCACAATGGCCACCTCACGCACGCTCCCCTCGGCACCCAATGGCGCACAGGTCATGTGGGAGACAAAAGAAAGACAATTGAGCGAGGGGTAAGGTCACAAGGGTACACGTCAAACAAGGCAATGCAAGGTGAAATGCGTACGGAGGGCGAAGTGAGAAAGCTCGTCCCTACCGTACGTCACCCCCCTGTCACCTACACTACCCTTGCTCTTACCCCATATTTACAAAATCTACCCATTTACAAATTCGTCACTACTGTCACGTCTTCCCCATATTTCCCTTATACCAAATTCGTCACCACAATCCCTCTACTTCAAAATTTGCCATCACCAAATTCATCATCAATCCTCATAAGGAGGCAGAGATGGAACATCAAAGCACAATGTCACACCCACGTCATGATGCGTCTCACAATCCAAACATTTGCATCATAAAAAATAATCAAAACATGGCATGGTGTGGAGTTACCTGTCACCTCCGGTGAGTGGGTGCAGATGGTGCGAGGAGATCCTTCATCCTAACTATCCTCTAAATGACTTTAACACACTTTACACTACCCGGGGTCTTTCTCTGGCCAAACCATTGGCCCTCTTACACTAGGGGTTCTAATAACCAATTCCCATTGGCCAAACTGTGGTGCTTCTCAATTTGGGGTCTCACTCCCCCGATTCATCTCCCGGTGCTCTAGCACAATTTCTGGGCTGCGACGTGTACCTCTCCCAACAGGTCTACCCACCTGCACACCTCCACCACTGTAGTTGCCACCCGAGCTTACCTAGCTCCTCACCCTAACCTAACTAACTGGGGACAGCCCCTCTCCTGGCTCTGTCACCCCATGGTGCCCTCTGGCACTGGGCTACCCGGGTCCGTCCTCCGGATCCTCGGGCCCCATCCACAACAACTACTACCGGCTCCCAGAGCCCACCTGCGGCCTCACCTGGCCGACATCCTTACAGTGGTGGAGTGCCCAAACCAACTACACACACTAACAGGCTACACGCCCAGCCATTTCCACAACACTAATGCACCCATCCAAACATCATTCTTCCAACCGCACCACAGATGCCAATATCCAACCACAATTTACCTGTACCCTCTACCTAACTCTTACACTACCCGCCCCGGGTATCCGTGATGGGGGGTCCACTCTTCCCCCATTCACACCTTCGCACCATCCACTCCACTCCACAATTTCCACCATACTCACTCCACGACCATCCATTCCAATACTCCATACCATTTATTCCATACACCTGTCTTTCATTCACCTGTCGTTGCACACCTGTGCAATCATACCTGGTGCCACCTGCACCCTCCTTTCTTCCTGGACCATTTGGTCAACACAACACGCAATCACCACTACTCCCTCATACACTGCTCCACACACCTGTTCAGTTGCACACCTGTGCAATCACACCTGTTCCATTCTCACCCGTTCAATCCTCACACACACGGCATCATCTCAGCTAACTACTCCCCTCTGAAACTTGCGCTTCCCAGTCGTCCCTTTAAACTATTGCGCTCCCACGTCATTATAATCCACACTAATCTACCTGCGTCCCCACTACAGGTATCAGTCACTAACTAATCTTAACGTCACCTAAGGTCATCTTCTCTAGATCCCTACACACCATATCCTAACCCACCCGGGCTAGTTTTCACTGCCATACACCCCATAATCTAGTGCTCCTTTGCCCCCCTCTGTGAGGGATGGTGGATTTGCCATCCCACCACATCGGGGGTCTCTCACTACCAATTTCGCTCGTCCAAATCCAACAATTCAAAAATTTTCCATTTACTGCCAATTCTATTCACTTCTCTAAATTTCGTTTTAAATCACTATCACTATCACCATCACCCGTCTACTTATTACATCCTCTCGGTGCGCCAATTCACATCTACAGCCCGGCTTCGTACAGCCGAGCAATGAACGCGGGTCGTTTTGTGCCAGCGGCTGGATACGTCCCGCATTCGGGGCAGGGACGGAGGCTTACCCGGGCCGAGATCCCATGCACCACTTCGGCGTGGAGCCATCCAATGTCCCGATCTCGACCTGCCGGCACGTCTCAATAGAAAGTGGTCGCCATGACGACCCTTCCTATCGAGCTGCCCGCTCCGCCTTGTGGAGCCCGGACGCGGCCGCTCCACGCGAGGCCCAGCGTGGATCGCGCACGGCGGTCCTTTCGAACCCGCCGTGGCTCGGATCTCCGCTGGTTCTCGCGGCACGCGAAGCCCGGCACGCACCGAGGGCCCGATCCGGCTAAAAGTCGACCTAACCTTTAACCCGGTTACCGTCGACGCTTCACCTGCAGGCCTACATGCATACGCTACCTCTTTCTTGCTCATACATGCAGCCGTTCCCATTCTCCTCGTACCTTTTCTTTCACACCTCGGTACACTCATTCCGCTCACCGACTTGGTCACACACCTGACCACCGAACACTTTGGCACACATTCGTTGCTCGCACACCTCACCAATACACCTCTTCGCGCCCCTTTCTCGGTCACCTCCTTTGTGACAATCACAGGTGTGCTCTCACCCGCACACCCAACCACGTGTCTCACTACCAATTCCAGCGTGCATTCCCACTCACGCTCTACCATTCCAGGTGTGCATCCTTCTATTCCAGGTGTACATCCTCGCTCACCTGCCACAACCAACTCACGCTCCGTTTCACTCTCACTACTCTCACCTCCACTCTCGGTCGCGCACTCACCCTTACTCTTGACAGCATGCGCTTTCCCCATGCACCCGTCCGTTACACACCTTTCTCGCGCATCCTCCCGCGCACACTTCTTCGTTACTTCCTCCGTAACTCTCACCACACCGCGCTTCCCTGTGCTCCCTCGCACACGCGCTACGACCGGCTCACTCCTGACGGCACACTCACTCCTCGGCGTGCACTTTTTCCTCACACACCCCATGGTCGGACATTCTCGCACACCTCTTTTTTCGCACACCAGACCTGTCGCACACCTCACCAACGGCCTTTCACGAACACCCGGATCCAAACCAATCCCCAAGCCGACTGAATCTCCCCTCACATCATATCATGTACATTGCCACTCACCTCCGTACCTCGTCGCACCTCCTTTGCCACCTGCAAACTTTTTATTTGGTTAGTGAGCATCACATCATGATTTGAACACAGACCTTGTACATATTCCATGACTTCCTCCTTTATCTCCCTCTTAGTTTCCCTCCGTCTCTTCTTAATTTCACTCACCTCTTCTCCCACTTCCTCTAATTTTTGTTTAACCTCTTTTATTTCTCGGTGCGTCCCCTCAAGTTCGTCCTCTAAGGCTACCGTGACCGTCTCTATGTGCATCCTCACCTGCCGGTCCTTTGTCTCCATTATCTCTGTCACCTCCTCCACCCTCATTGTCAGTTCCTCCCGTACCATCTGACATTGCCTCTGCGTCGCTATTAATTCGTTTTTAATTTCTTTTTGTGTCGCCTTTAACCCTCCTAGTACCGCAGTGTTCTTTTGAACCTGCTCCACTAACTTAGTTTGTCCCTCTGTCAGCTGCTCCACCTCCTCCGTCAGATCTTCTATTCCCCCTTGTAACTTAGCCGTATTATTTCTCACTTCTTTCTCTATACGCTTTTCGCCTCGCTTTACCTCCTCGCGCAGCCCCGAAACCTCCTCACTTACCCCTTTTCTGATCTCCTCTCCCATCACTTGCATCTCCTGCCCAGATGCCACCCTCATCTGCTCCATTTCCTCCCTGTGAGCATCCAGTTTGGTTTCTACCCCCATTCTGACCCCCTCTATCTGCTGCTCCATTTGTTTAACTTCCCTTTCCGCTTGGTCCCTCATGTCCCTCAATTTGCCTTCCATACTGTTTTCTAACCCCTCTAACCCATTTTTCACTCCCTCTATCTGATTCTCCTGGGCAGCCATTCTATTTTCTACCCCCATTAACCCATTTTTCACTTCTTTTATCCCGTTGTCTAACCCCTCAAAATTATTGTCTAACTTCCCAAATTTCTTGTCTAACTCCTTAAAATTATTGTCTAACCCCTCAAATTTAGCTTCTAGCCGTTCCCCCATTTCCCCCATTTTTCCCCCCATTTCCCCCATTTTGCCCCCCATTGCCCCCATTTGGCCCTCTAATCGCTCACTATTAGCCCTCGCTTCGTCCCTCATTTTGTCCATAAGGGCCCCGATTTGTAGCAACAAAAGGTTTGAATCCACCAGGGGCGCTACCACGGTCGCGGGCGTGGCAAAATTTGGTGCCGCTACACCCACGTGCGCGAGGACGCCATTTTGCGCGTCTGACACCCCCTCAACCGCCTCCTCATTGCTCTCCTCCTCCCTTTCTTCCACATACATTTCCCCTGGTTCCTGGGTTACCCCTAACCCGTCTATCTCCCCCACCGACATCCGATCGCCTTGATTGTCCATGGCGCGATCTCAAAATTCGGGTTTTATAAAACAACACAATTTCGTCCGCTTTATAATTTTGAGCGCGTGCAGCGCGCTCCGGGTCGATCTCACTCCCCGACACCAATTGTTACTCTAATAGTACAATTGGTGTTCCAAAATTTGGGCCTAACAAATTTAGTCCCAGGTTCGAATCCAACTCCTCGACACCAATTGTTACGGACACGGTTTTTGGATGTTATTTTACCGAGCGGTGGTGTATTTAACCGCGTCCGAACAGTTACTCCCCGATTAGAACCCGATCCCACCCGAACGTTGACTAATCGCGCTACAGATATTCAATTGGGAAACCTCTAAAGCGACCGAAAGAGAAGAAGAGAGAAGAAAGACAGAGTTTGGAGGAAGAACAGATTTATTATACACACACAAGCAATATTTTAGAGCGACCAATATTATTTACAGCAATAGATGGAAAAGAGCAGTCACACAGTGCATTGTTAACTTATTCTATTTCATTTACTTAATCCCCAAGACAACGAGTAGGACAGGACGTTCACACTCACACGGTGGATATTGCAGGCAGGTAATGGCTCGAGGTTGATTGCTTGAGAGGAAGGCAAGGTCGGAGGCAGCAGCTTTCAACCCCTCGCGGTTTTGGCGGGAAAACCTCCGTCGCGTATCCGCGGCCGTCACGCGCTGGCTCGGCACACCTGCTCCTCTTCCTGGGGTGGAGCCGTCTCCCTCCGTTCAGCGCGTCTCTCCAACGACAGGGGATATTGCAGGCAGGTAGGTAGGTAGGGCTTGCGGTGGATTGCGCTCCTCTTCCAGGTCATCCCCCAGCGTATCTCTCAAGGCCTCTCTTTAAAGCAGTTCCTTACATTCGCTTTTATCACCTCCGGCGGAATTAAGCCGCCGGCTCCGAGGGCACGCCTACCGGGTCACTCACCGCGGCGTTGATTGGCTGTTAGGGCCGGTTCACTCCTGCCCTCTTCTGACGAGGTGGAGCCACGCCTTTCTTCTCCAACCTTACCTCGTGGCCAATGGTGGTTGAAGAGAAAAACCGACCAAAATGCGGAAGGCAAATGGAAGGGAGGTTTTGGGGAAATTGGAAGGGCCTACGCTTATTTTGTTTGATACAATGCAAAGTCAATCTAGTGGAAAACACATACTTAGCCTACATGGAATAAGGAAATACACTATTTAAAAGATATATCGTGACCTGCGTGTATGTTCTATGAAATTAATTAGGAGGACGGCTGCGACCATTATTTACATTACCAGGATGTTACCATACCAAAACCATACTCTTCACATCCGTTACCCTTCCTCCAAAATTGTTACACTCCTCAAAACCCGTTACACTTCTCAAAATCGTTACAATATATATATATATATATATATATATACATATACAGGGGGCTGCAAAAGTAGGTACACAGTAAGGATTATACCAGTATTACCAGTATTATAATAGTGGTGCTAGGATTCATTTAATACTAGAATTCATTTAATTCATTAAAATCATTATTACCATTATTAATATTTTTATTTTCGTAATTTTTTCTATAATACATCTATTATTTGCAGGTGAAGTGGAAATTTAACGATGGCTGGTAATTCAACGGACGAGGAGCGCAAATGGATTTTGAAACAGTACTGGAAGACAGAGAATAGTGAACGTGTGCGAGAGCAGTGGCGAGAAACATTTGCATTGCCTCCATCAACGAGGCTCACGATTTACCGGATACGTGACAAATTTGAGAGGACGGGGTCTATCCACAACTCGCCGAAGAGTGGTCGACCAGTCACCGTGACAACGCCAGAGAATGCAATGCAAGTCGCCCTGGCATTTACCCAGAGCCCTCAGAAATCGAAAAACAGGGCGTCATCTGAATTGGGTATTGAACGCAGATCGTTGGGTTGTTTGATGCTCCGTGCAGGACTGAAAATGTACGTGCCACGATTGATACATGGTTTATTAGAGGATGACTCGGATCGGCGTTTACAATTTTGCGAAGCCATCCTGAACGAGGAACGAGAGGGTGACAGCATTCTGCGCAAAATCGTGTGGTCCGATGAAGCAAACTTTAAGCTATCGAGTGCCGTTAATCGGCACAATTGTGTGTACTACGCAACTGAAAACCCTAAAGTCACGATTGAGCAGCAGCTCAATCAACCTGGGGTGACAGTGTGGGCTGGCCTGTCCTGCAAAGGCGTCGTTTGACCTATCATTCTGCACAGGACTGTCGATCAACACGTGTATCTGAACATGCTGACGGATACAATCATACCACAGGTACGCGAACAACAGCAGCAGGACGACTTCTACTTTCAGCAGGATGGGGCGCCACCGCACTTCGCACTCACCGTGCGTGCGATACTTGACAAAGAATTTCCCAACAGGTGGATTGGACGTCGGGGAGCTGTTGACTGGCCACCACGTTTGCCAGATCTCACCCCTATGGACTTCTTTTTCTGGGGATGTGTAAAAGACAGGGTTTTCGCACGCAAGCCACGTTCTGTTGATGCCATGATTCAGTTCATACAGGAGGCTTGCCAGGAAATTTATGCTGATAAAGACCTTTGTGCCAGAGTGTACATGGGTGTCCACACTCCACTAGTGGAGTGTGTGAATGCCGGGGGCAAACAGTTTGAACATTTGAGGGATTAATATGTTTATTATTGATATGTTTATTATTGATATGTTATTATTGATATGCTTGTATAATCAATAAAATACGTTTTGTGCGCACGTTTTGTTTTTCATTACTGTATACCTACTTTTGCAGCCCCCTGTGTGTGTATATATATATATATATATATATATATATATATATATATATATATATATATATATATATATATATACATATATATATATATACATATATATATATATTGTTGCGGACCTCCCGAAGCCCACCCACATTACAAATGGGGGGATTAAACCCCTTTTTTCTCCTTGGGTCTTCGTGTCCACGATTCCAAATCGCCACTTCTCGTTACTTTTATGGAACCCGATTTGAGCTGTTCTATTCGTACCATGCGAGGCCAATTAATGGAAGGGACGGGAACGGTCAAATAAGAGGAATAACACAATTTATTTACACAATGTACAGGATTCGGATAAAGGAAAGGGGACACAGAGCAGAAGCTTAACAATGTTAACTTATCCCCAGACACAGGGCCCACTCACGCATACGGGGAGAAGAAGAAAGGAAGTTCGCGCGCCAAACGCACCTGGCGTTGTCCACTCCAGACAGCTCGCTCGGCGTGGCCCTCTGGTGGTCACGGCACGTGCAGGAAAACCAGGCAGGAGGAGATCGCGCATCTGTGGCCCGGAACGGGTCGTCTTCACGAGCGCGATTAATACAGCGCAGAGCGCAGGGCACGGGGCAAGTTCGTGTACAAAGATGATAACAGGCAATTGTTCCGGGGCTGGGTGATTGACTGACTCACTCAAGCTCTCACTCAACTCGACTCCTGGGCTGCACGACTCTCAACTGAGGCGGGGGTACCCGGGGCAGGGTTTTATGGCTCCGCCCCGGCCTTACTCGAATGTTCCAAGCCCCACCTCTCGTCGCCGAGGTGAGCCACTCCCCTCGAGCTCTGATTGGTGGCTCGCGCTTACCGGCCACTCGCCCTGCAGCTCCTCCCTTCGGCCTTGCCAGACTTGTTCAGGCCGAGCACGTGGCATTTCAGCGCCAAAAGAACACCTGAGCTCACTGGCCCACTCAACGCAAAACTAACACAGGAAGGAGACTACCTTACATTTACTAAGAAATAACTATACGATCGCGAGGCTGCATGTTGTGGTGCATCTACCTACGAGGGGGTTATCCTTTATTCCAAAACCGCAACAATATATATCTATATATATATATCTATATACGTATATCTATATATACGTATATCTATATATACGTATATCTATATATACGTATATCTATATATATACGTATATATATATATATACGTATATATATATATATGTATGTATATATATATATATATATATATATATATATATATATATGTTGCGGATTCGGGGGTCGGCGCTCCCCTTATCAAGGGGGGGGGGGGTTAATCCCCTTGTCCTTTAAGCTGACCGTCCCGAGTCCTGGAGCTATTACGTCACTTCTGGTCAGCGCTGAATAGGGTGGTAGGCCAAATTGTTCCTATTACCTAATTACCAGCGCCTTCCGGGAAGCGAGGAAATTAGCCCCGCCCGAGCCGCGGCGGTAATGGACACGCTGAGTGAAGCGAGCCACGACCCAGGCCTTTAACAAGAGCTAAACCCGATTCTGAGCGGTTCCTATCGTGCCACAGGTACTCAATTGGGAAAAGACTAAAACGATCGGATGGAGAGGAAACCAAAGTAAAGGCAGAACAAAGTGTGGTTTATTAATTATGTACAAAACCAAAGAGGAAACGAAAGGAATATACAAGGAAGAAGAAGAAGAAGCAGGACACAGGGCAGGCTTACCTATACAGTCTTAACTTACAACCCCGGACAAACAGACACACTCACATGGGATGGTAGCTGGTAGGGGGGGGGGGGGAAGGTCCAGGCAGATGTCCAGGCTCCTCGTCCCGGTCCCGACTCGTGCCGTGGTGGTGATGGACAAAGGCAGCAGGCCGGCAGCACGCCGCGTGTCGTCAACCACGAGCGGACGTTACATATATCAGGGGGGACTGGGATGCGGCGTACGTAATAAACGTATTTCGTGCCAAACGCTCTCTCTCTCCCGATCAATGTTCGTATCAAAAAGGGCAGTTCGTATCAAAGGGCAATCAGTGCCGCTCAATAACTCCTCGCGCAGTCCATGCAAAAAGGAGCCCGCCGAATGAAGTCCCGTAATCACGATGGTCCCCTGCGCAGTCCGTGTTCCCCGGCGAGTCCGTGCAAAAAGGAGTCCCCCAGCACAGTCCGTAAAAGGGCTTCGCGCTCATATAACGCGCTTAAAGATCAATCTGCGCGCTTGGAAACCACGCCCGCCAGCGAGCTCACCTCAGCCCTGGTTGGCTGGTAAGGGCTTACCGGCTCCGCCTTTGACGGCACGTTGACAAGCCACACCTTGTTCCCGGCGCTTCGCCCCCTTGTTCCTCGAGCTTGACCGCGTGGTTAATGGCTTTTGTTTGAGCAAACTTCAGCTCAACGCAGCGAACGCTGCTGGCAAGCAGAGGCGCGTAATAGAATTGGGAGAGAGAGGTTGGCAAAATGGCCGGAATGGATTGGGACCTATTCTTATTTAATTGATGCAACGCAGATTCAACTATTGGGAACACGGCCTTATCTGAAACACATAATAATGAAATAACTAAAGTTCCCATGGTGGCCTACGTGTTGCATATGGACTAACTATGGGTGCTACCTTTGACCTTTTAACGATGAGAATTATTTACAAGTATTTACACAAGTGGGGGTTTTAAAACCGCAACACTCCACCCTCCTTTCCTCCAGACCCGTCCCGGGCCGAAACAACTTTAACTTAGTGTGACACTTAGGTGTGGTTACCCTCTACTTTTAACCTCACCCTGAGTGCGACAGTTTTAACACTAAATATGTCCCACCTGCTGTGTTGCATCCTATCTAAATGACTCATGCCCACAGACTAACCGAATTGCGGAATTATTTTGAAACTACACATTTAGCCGGTGGGGAGCATTATTTACAGTAAATTTTACATTATTATTTAATTTATTTAATTTATTTATTTACAAGCATTATTTACACCAGTTATTTACAAACTGTCACCCAGGACCTGTCTTTTGTGGGAAGAGAAGCAGAACTTTTTGAAAAGAGGAAAATCACTGCACTGCACTGCACCGATACACCATACCCACATGCACCAATAAACAAAATGCACCAAAAGCACCATCCAAGCACCGAAATACAAAAATGCAGGAAAAGCACCAAGCATGAAAATGCACCAAAGCATGAAAATGCACAAAACACATTTCAAAAAATAATAAATGGTGTCTTCTTCTTTTCTGCTGGGCTGGCTGCTGGGCCGATGCTTCTGGCTGTCTTCTTGCTTGCTGCCTATTTAATAAAAAGAATTGCACCAACCGTGTCCGTCTTTTATTTATGGCCAGCAGGGCCAACTCAGGCGGTCCACCGCTGGGCATAGGTGCCACTTAAAACCATGGTCCGCAAACAAGATGCTGCTGGCAGCGATGGTCTGCTCCAGCCAAATGCCAGGCCACAGAACGTGTGGTCCATATGGTGGTGCCAGGCCATAGAACGTGTGGTCCATAAGTGGTGTACCAGTGCAGGCAGGCAGGCAGGCAGCAAGGGTGCGGGCGCACAACTGCAGCACCTGCACATTTTCCCTCGGGCACAAAATAACAAGGGTCCATGAGTGGGGAAGGAAGGACAAGCAGATCAGCGGGCAGGGGCGCAAGGGTACACATCAAAACAAGATAAAGCAGACATGAAGGGCGCGGGAGAGCGAGATGAGAAAGCTCGTCCCTAACCGTTCGTCACCCCCCATGTCACCTACCCTACCCTTGCCCTTACCCGTATTTACACAATTTACACCTCACAAATCCGTGGCTACCGTCTTGTCTTTCCCATTCCCTCTAATGCCAAATTCATCCCCAATCCCTCCTAAGGAGGAAGAGATGGAATTTCAACAATGTCTCACCCACGTCGAGATGCGTCTTTCATTCCAAATGTTTGCCAAAATATGTGGTGTGGAGTTTTATCACCCTAGGCGAGTGGATGTGGATGGTGCGAAGAGATTTTCATCCTAGCTATACTTCTAAATGACATTAACACTCTTTACTCTACCCGGGGTCTCACCCTACCAATCCATTGGTCATCATTACACTATGCGGTTCTAAAAACCAATTCCCATTGAACATACTGTGGTGCTCACCAATTTGGGGTCTCACTCCCCCGGTTTTTCCTTATGTGCCCTTGCACAATTTCAGGGCTGGGTCGTGTGGCTCACCAGCAGGTCCGCTCACCTGCACACCTCCGCCACTGCAGTTGCCACCCGAGCTTACCTAGCTCCTCACTAACCTAACCTGGGGAAGGCCCTCTGGCTCCCTTACACCACTAATGCCCCCTCTGGCATCGGGCTACCCGGGTCCTCTCCTTGGGATCCACGGGCCCCATTGAACTCTAATTGGCTCCCAGAGCCTACCTGCGGCCTCACCTGGCCGACAGACTACCAGTGGCAGAGTGCCCAACCAACCATTCTCACTAACAGGCCACACGCCCAGCCATTCCATACCACTCATGCACCAAACAAAACACTTCTTCCTACTACCTGCACCACAGATGTCAATCTCCAACCACAATTTACCTACTCCTCTACCTACTTTTAAACTACCCTCCCCGGGTACTCGTGAAGGGGTTTATCCTTCCCCCATCCACTCCTTCACACCATACACTCCACTCCACGTATTCCACACTCCTCATTCCACACTCCTCACTCCACACCATTCATTCCACTTTTGCACACACACACATCCTTCCTGAGCATTGCCTCATTTGCTCAGCACTACCGGGAACTTCCATTCCAATTCCTCATTTCCTCACCAGCACTTCAAGGAATCTCATTCATTCTCTCATTTAAACTATACCACAAACACACTGCATCATCTGGCTATCTATTTCCCCTCTAAAACTCATGCTCCCCGTCATCCCTTTATACTACTGCACATCCCACGTCATTATCATCCACCTAATCTGACTACGTCCCCACTACCTGTACAATTGTCACTACTTAAATCTTGGTCACCTATAGTCATCTCTAGTTTCTATCAATAACCTAGCCCTCCCTGGCTAGCTCTCGCCGCCAAACCCAAATAAAACTACAGCTCCTCTGCCCAAAGGATACGATGTGAGGGATGGTTGATCTACCATCCCTCTACACCGTATACCATTCGCCATTACTATCACTATTCCCGTCCACTATTCTGAGCCTCTCGTGCGGTAAATGCATGTTCACAGCCCGGCTTCGAAAAGCCGGCTATCCGTGCAGATGGTCAGTCCCCTGTTGGTTGGGTCCGTCCGGCATTTACGATTCTGGGGAGGAGGTTTTGTCGGGCCAAGGCTCCAAGCACCATCCCTACGCAGGGCCTTGCGCTCCCCAGCGCGATTGCCCAGCCTTGCCCTGCCGGAGCGCCACCACCACAAGGAGGCACCGCTCCGAACCCTCCTCCTTCCCCTCGAACCGGGCCGATCGCTTTGCCTAACAAAGCGCAGTACCGACCGTGCAGGGCGGAGCCCGGCCCGAATCTTGCACGGCACTCCGTGCAGGAGTGACGTGGCACCTATCCCGGCCGGCCCCCGCAGCACACAAAGCGCACCACGCCCCGAGAGCTCACGTCGGCTATAAGTCGGACTGATCGCTGCCCCGGTTAACGTCGATGCTCCCCTCGCATGCTCACACCACGCGTTCCTTTCTACACTTACAAAACGCGGCGCTCCAGCGCCTCCCATACATACCACACACTCCGTGCATTCTGTCACTGCACTCTCTCATGCACACCACCCAGGCACACTCACACACTCCATTACACACCTATCATGCGCACACCCTGGCGCACTCTCCCTCGGTACATACTCCGTACCACTCATGGGGGTGCACTCTTGCATCCACCCATTCAGCGCACACCTACCCATGGGTGTGCACTTCTGCATCCACCCAATAACGCGCTCTGGTGTGCTCTCCCGCACACTCCCTACAACCAACTCAGGTGTGCATCCTCGCACACGCTCCTCATCCATCCCAGGTGTGCATTCTCGCACACGCTCCTCATCCATCTCACTTGCTGTATCGCACTTCTCACTCTCACTCCCACACATACACTCCGTCGTGCATTCGCTTTCCCTTTCACACTCTGTAATGCACTCGCGCTCTGGCGCCATTCGCACACACGCGCCATTCTCTCTCACACAGTGCACCATGGACCTTCCACGAACGCCCGGGTGACGTCTGGATCCCAAGCGCGCGAAAAATCCTCTCGCGCTAAACACTTTTGCGCCAAATCTCTTAGCACCATATACAGCCGGCTTACCTTGGCGCTTCCTCTTCTTCGCTCCACCACCTGCAAACTTTCATTGCGGTTAATAAGTACAGCATCACGATGCGAATCCAGACTTTGTGTGCATTCCATCCCAATCTCTGATTTAATCTCTATGCCTGCCGTCTCTTGAATTCCAATTTCCACTATTGGTTCGATTTTCTCCTTAAGCTCGACGACCGCCGGCGCACGTAACATTTCCTCTACTTCGGCGGTCGCCGGCTTCCCCATACCCCTGGTCGCGATTTCTACCCCAGGCCACGTGACCATGCCTTGCTCAGCTTCGCTCAACTCGCGCTCCTCTAGCCGCGTTACCTCGTCGCATACGACTGCGCTCCTCCCGCTCAACTCGTGGTCTCCGTCCCTCTCAAATGCTCTTATTTCATACTTGGCTTTGTCCCTCACCAACCCCTCATTTATTTCCCGGGCTTGGCCATTTACGTCCTCCAACTGGCCCTCTAATCTGCTTCCGAATCCCCCCAATTTGCTTCATAACCCCCCAAATTTACTTTCTAACCCCCCAATTTGATCTCCCAATTGCTCCCTCATTCTATTTTCCATTCCCTCACTATCGGCCCTCATTTCTCCCATCTCCTTACTCAATCACCCAATTTGGCTTCCCAAATCATTTTTAAATCCGCCAATTTGGTTTCCCACTTCATTTCTCATTTCCTCAATTTGGTTTCCCCATTTATTCATTTCCCTGGTGGATTTGTCCATCTTTTCATCTATTTCTTTACTTTGCACCACGAAGCATGCCCTGATTTGCGCCATGAAGGCTTGCATGTCGCCCACCCCCATTTGCGCAGCGGGCACGGCCCCTGCCGCCATGTGCGAGGCGCCGCCATTTTGTGCGCCTGCAACCCCCGCTATCGTACCTTCTTCATTCTCCTCCATTTCTCCCACTTCCTCCCTGGGGTCCTGGGTTGACTCTACCTCTTCTTCTACCCCCTCATTCTCCTCCACCGGCATCCAATCACCTTGATTATCCATGGCACGATCCAATTTAGATGTTATAATAAAATTTCGGCCGCTCGTAATTTTTGACCAATTTTTTTTTCTTTTTTCCAGATGGTAGAAAATTTGGTTCGGGTCCAATCCCACTCCCAGACACCAATTGTTGCGGATTCGGGGGTCGGCACTCCCCTTATCAAGGGGAGGGGGGTTAATCCCCTTGTCCTTTAAGCTGGCCGTCCCGAGTCCTGGAGTTATTATGTCACTTCCGGTCAGCGCTGAATAGGGTGGTAGGCCAAATTGTTCCTATTACCTAATTACCAGCGCCTTCCGCGAAGTGAGGAAATGAGCCCCGCCCGAGCCGCGGCGGTAATGGACACGCCGAGCGAAGCGAGCCATGACCCAGGCCGTTAACAAGAACGAAACCCGATTCTGAGCGGTTCCTATCGTGCCACAGGTACTCAATTGGGAAAAGACTAAAACGAGCGGATGGAGAGGAAACCAGAGTAAAGGAAGAACAAAGTGTGGTTTATTAATTATGTACAAAACCAAAGAGGAAACGAAAGGAATATACAAGGAAGAAGAGAAGAAGAAGAAGAAGAAGAAGCAGGACACAGGGCAGGCTTACATATACAGTCTTAACTTACAACCCCGGACAAACAGACACACTCACACGGGATGGTAGCTGGTAGGGTGGGGGGGGGGGGGGGGGGAAGGTCCAGGCTCCTCGTCCGGTCCCGACTTGTGCCATGGTGGTGATGGACAAAGGCAGCAGGCCGGCAGCGCGCCGCGTGTCGTCGACCGCGAACGGACGTTACATATTTCGGGGGGGACTGGGATGCGGCGTACGTAATAAACGTATTTCGTGCCAAATGCTCCCTCTCTCCCGATCAATGTTCGTATCAAAAAGGGCAGTTCATATCAAAGGGCAATCAGCGCCGCTCAATAACTCCTCGCGCAGTCCGTGCAAAAGGAGCCCGCCGAATGAAGTCCCGTAATCACGATGGTCCCCTGCGCAGCCCGTGCGCAGTGCACGTTCCCCAGCGAGTCCGTGCACAAAGGAGTCCCCCAGCGCAGTCCGTAAAAGGGCTTCGTGCTCGCGCTTATATAACGCGCTTAAAGATCAATCCGCGCGCTTGGAAACCACGCCCGCCAGCGAGCTCACCTCAGCCCTGGTTGGCTGGTACGGGCTTACCGGCTCCGCCTTTGACGGCTCGTTGACAAGCCACACCTTGTTCCCGGCGCTCTGCCCCCTTCTTCCTCGAGCTTGACCGCGTGGTTAATGGCGTTTGTTTTAGCAAACTTCAGCTCAACGCAGCGAACGCTGCTGGCAAGCAGAGGCGCGTAATATAATTGGGAGAGTGAGGTTGGCAAAATGGTCGGAATGGATTGGGACCTATTCTTATTTAATTGATGCAAAGCAGATTCAACTATTGGGAACATGGCCTTATCTGAAACACATAATAATGAAATAACTAAAGTTCCTATGGTGGCCTACGTGTTGCATATGGACTAACTATGGGTGCTACCTTCGACCTTTTAACGATGAGAATTATTTACAAGTATTTACACAAGTGGGGGTTCTAAAACCGCAACAATATATATATATATATAAATGTGTGTGTATATATAAATGTGTGTGTATATATAAATGTGTGTGTATATATAAATGTGTGTGTATATATAAATGTGTGTGTATATATAAATGTGTGTGTATATATATATATATATATATATATATATATATATATATATATGTATATATATAAATATATATATATATATATATATATATATCGGTTTTGTCACTACTTAAACTATACCAAAAACTATACCACAGAGTATATATATATACAGTGGAACCTTGACTTACGAGTTTAATCCGTTCCGTGACCGAGCTCGTAAGTCAAATTGCTCGTATCTCAAATCAAATTTCCCCATTGAAATGCATTGAAATGCTATTAATCCGTTCCAGCCCGCCAAAAACCACACCAATTTTTTTTTAAATATACAGTATATATAAAAATATCTCGCGCTTTATATTTCACCTGTATGCAGCATACAAGTTGGCAGGATGGCCTGGACTGGAGGTACGCACACTTGACTCTAAAGTCTAAACTGTCCAGCCTGGGTTTGAATCCCGAGCCAGCTATAACCTGTCATGGGTGAATCACAGGCAGGGTGATTCATCAATGGGTGTACCGCTAAACTGGGCGCCCCGTTTGCGTCCCATTAGTTGTTGGATGTTAAGGATCTCACCGTGTTTTCCACAAAGAGAAGGCGAGCTATCGCCGGCACTCTGAACAAGTTGACGGCAGAGATACTGTACTTGCACGGCATGATAACCACGTGTCGCACGCTCTCTTGTCATGGTCCACAAGATTATCACAGAGAGGTGCAGCTTCCAGCGTTTCGAGATCTGATCCAGGCCTATCCAACGAGACCGGTCCCAGCGTTCTAGGCCCGGTGGTTGTCTCAGACGGACCCGACAACGGCAGTGTTCGTTTTAACTCGATTCGATTCGAGCGCCGACGTGCCGGCGAACAAAACCGGTCATATCTTTTGAACGCGTGGCTCGATTTTTACAAAATAAACTTTTTCTTGAAGGTCTGAACCGTGCGCTCAAAACGATACCGAGTTTGACCCTGAGAGAGCCGTTTTGCGCCGGCAAAGGCGCCTTGTGTGACGTGAGGACCACGTCGTGCTGCATAGATTATTATCATAAATTATTATCATATCATTATCGGCGGCGTTATATATCATTAGCGCTATACGACAGAGATACTGTACGTGCACGGCAAGATAACCACGTGACCGGAGCCCACCTGGCGGCGTAAACTCAAAATAACCGAAATGCGAAATCTAAAATGCAGCGCTATACTACGACAGAGATACTGTACGTGCACGGCAAGATAACCACGTGACCGGGTGGCGAAAGCTCGTAACTCGGATCTCGGCTCACATCTCAAAGCAATAAACTGCCAGAGTGACGGCTCGTATCTCGAAAAACTCGTAAGTTGGGGCACTCGTAAGTCGAGGTTCCACTGTATATATATATATATATATATATATATATATATATATATATACATATATATATATATATGTATATATATATATATATATATATATATGTATATATATATATATATATATATATATATATATATATATATATATATATATATATATATATATATATATATGTAATTGAATATAAATGTATAACCCTCAGACCCTGCTATTTGTGGGGCGTACGTTCCTGGAAAATCCGTGAATAGTAAAACCACGAATAGCAGGGCATTGTTTCAATGGAAAAAGGGGGGATAGGTTCCCGAGTCGCGAAAATCCATGAATAGAGAGGACCAAACCACAAATGGCAAGGCAAAATCCGCGAATTGTAAGGCAAATCCAGAGAATGTCAACAATAATCCATGAAGGTCGATGAAAGTCCCGCAAATGGCGAGGCAAATCCCGCGAATGTCAACGATAATCCGCGAAGGTCGATGAAAATCCCGCTCCTGAAAAAACCACGAATTCTCGGAACACGGCCGCGAATAGGGGGGGAAAAAACCGCTATTCCGCAGAACACGGCCGTGAATGGAAAACAAAATCGCGAATTAGCAGGACACTTTTCCACGAATAGAGAAACAGGTCACATTTTATCACCCACGAATACGCGAATAGCAGGGTCCGACAGTATATATATACTTTTTTTTTAAACACACATTTCTGTCTGTCTCCCTGTCCCCCTCCCTCTTCTCATCTATCTATCTATCTATCTATCTCTCTCTCTCTCTCTCTCTCTCTCTCTCTCTCTCTCTCTCTCTCTCTCTCTCTCTCTCTCACATCAATGATGCAACCAGCAGCCATCGGCTGCATACAAAATAATAACCTTTTGAAGTCCATGAAATAATTTAAATTGATAAAGTAACTTACATTTTTCCAGTCACTGGGGAAGGGGTACTTTTGATCGTCATACAGAAATCGTATTTGACTCCGATTCATTAATAACAAACGACATAGATACTGTTGAAACCCACGCACACAAATATGCAAAACGAAATATTGCAAGAAGGGGAAATCTGATCAATTTGAGCATGGCAACTCACACAACCATTGTGAACCTTTATCTTCCTTTCCAGCGTGAGTCTCTGAACAAAGTCTCTTTGCCCTGCAGAATAACAGGTGGCAAACACGATAAAAGTTGACATTGTTATAACTACAGTAGCTACATATAATGTTGAACTTTAATTACTTAATGCTCCACTAAAAACAAAAAAAAAACCTTCCTCTTCAGCAGCACGTGAATAACTCTAAGATTCAATACATCCACACAACGTAATTCGAGACCAAAAAATCGGTGCTGCTGAAGCAGTTTCTTGGCAGGGAATATGCCGGGTGTTTGGCCATTGCCTTCTCATTGGGAGTGAGGGAATACGTTTGGAATCTGGCCTGGGTGGAGGCATAACATGACTCCGCCGACCAAACAAGTGCTAGCGGATGGGTCAATTAGCTTAATGGCGTTTCTGAAATGGCACAGTCCATTATGGGACACTTTCTCAATGTAATAAAAGATTTATTGCATCCATAAATACTGTTAAGACCCACACAGTACAACTTCTATTATGTATGAATGTTGCCAAGTAAAAGAGACCACGAAACAAGTGGCTTATTAACACAGGGTCGTTAACATCAATTAAAGCAGAATTTAAAGTTTAAGTTGCAGAAGCAATTCATTACAAGACCATTGAATGGCATATATTGCTGGACGCATCACAGAGATCATATTCCTTTGCGATGAATTTTAAAAGGTTACTCCGAGAAAACAGACACAGCAGGTTCTTGCCATTTTTGAAACGGCATAGCAACAGTATCCCAACGGAGATATTTTTGTTACTACTGGTGTCACGTTTCATTGGTTGTCACCGTGCATTTCTGACTTGAAACGCATTGTGCTATTACCAAGCAGAGGAGCAGAAGGCCATACGACTCTGTAGTGTTGTGTACCAATTATTGATATTTACAAGGGATGGCAATTTTTTGGGATACGGTCATGGCTCATGGAAGAGATAGAACACAGAACGGATCATGACACAACATAACAAAAGGAACAGCAGGAAAAGAGGGAAATGCCAACAGCAGGGCGAAGGGAGAAAGTAGATGGAGACTGACAAACAAGGGATGCAGGTAACAATGAGGTGTAGGGGAGAACGCATGGGTGGGCAAGATGGATACAGAAGCAAAATTTTGGGAGGGTGGGGGGGGGGTTTGGATTAACAAGTGTAGAAAATATCATGGTTTTGGATAGGGTATGATTTGAGATGGTAGTGAACAGCTATCTTGAAGACCTGGAGGGAAGAATGCGATTGAAGACCATGTGGAATTTGGTTCCATTCTACAAAAGACTAAAAAAAAGAAGAAGAAGACAATAAAGGAACAAATGGGTGGAAATGAGCAGTGGTTCTGGATTTAGGCAGTTTCACTAGGCGAGGGTTGCTGGTGGACAGCGTGCATCCTACGGATACTTGGTGGGGAAGGTAGGGTGGGGGGGATGGGGTTGGGGGTGGGGGGAAGGAAAGGCAAAGCACAAAGAGGGCAGAAGATGCAAGACGATAGAGGTGGTGAAGAAAGACGGGAAACGGGAGACAAACGACCTGTCGACGATGGTGGAGTAATAGGGCCATGGACCTCGTTTCATCACGAGAGATTCCAATGATCTTGAAAGCCTTGGTTTCCACATAATCAAACTGAGCAAGGTGTGAGGCAGAAGAGCCAGTTCAGAGTGACTAACATTACTCCCTCAAGCTATGGATGAAAACCTTGTGGGTGGATAGGAGCCCAGGTGTGCCAAGGAAGGACTTTGCATGACGGAAGATCTGGCTTTATTTTGTTGGCATCTGGCTTTGGAGGCCTACTTTAAAATGTGGACTGCTCAAGAGAGATCATGGCTGAGAGTGAAACCCAATAGTTTGAATGACTGAGCCTCTTTGAGAAAGTTGTTGAGAAAGTATGTGGGAGGGTTTTCGGAACAGTCCTTTCAAAGAGATAAAGAGTGAGTGTGTGGGATTTCTCCAGGTTAACAGACATATTCCAAGTGTTTGACCAGTTTGTGATTTCTTTTCAAGGTCTGAAGAGAGGAAATGAGCTGCTGCTTGTTTGTCTGAAGGATGAGGGATGTCATGGCAGAGGGTGGAATCATTAGCGAAGTGATAAAGGATTTTCCAGAGAGTCAGAGATCATTGATGAAGATTAGGAATAGGATGGGGCCTGGACTACTGCCTGGGGAACTCCATCCTTGACAGGGAGAGGAGAGGAAAGGATTCCGTTGAAAGCCACACTTTGGCTATGAGAGTAGATTCCAAGTCAGTAATCCAAGAGTGGAGTTTGACTTGGATTCCATAGGCAGACAGTATAGAGCAAGGCAGGGTGACAGATTGTATCGAATGCTCAAGATATGTCGAGAGAGACGGCCCTGATCTCATGTCTGATATTGAGGGCTTCTATCCATTGTTGGGAGAGTAGAAGCAGCATCATCAAGTTAGAGTGACCAGGTCTGAATCTGAATTGATGATCTAAGATGAGGTTGTTGGAAAAAAGGAATGTCAACTGCGATGATGGATTCCATGACCTTGCTGATGATTGGAAGTAAGCTAATTGGGCTGTAGTTGAGGGGATAGGTTTTTGCACCTTTTTATGTAATGCTGTGATGTTGGTTGTTTTCCAAGCAGATGGAAGATGACCGATGGTAAATGACAGGGTGAAAAAGGGCAGAGAGAAGTTGTGCAGGAGCAGGTTTTTAGGACACATGAACTGATGTTGTCCAATCCTGTTGCAGAGTCAGTCGAAGGTTGCCAGAAACTTTTCCACCTTCTCAGGTGCAAAAGACACAGAATCCAGGAGCTGTTGGGTACGACTGGGGAGGGGTGGGGGGAGAGGGAGGGGCTTGGGCACAAGATTCTGAAGCAGACACAAAATTGAGGCATTTAGCCTTCTCATGAGCGGAGTCGGCTGTGATGCCATTTGAAGTGAGGGAAGGCATCTAAGGGGAGCATACACCAGAGACAGACTTAACAAGGTGTCACTGGGTTTTAGAGGAGGGAGACGAGTTTGAAAGTTAATTCTTGTGGTTGGACAGATGTTCTTTTCTGGTTCTCCTGAGAGTAGACACACACTTATTGTGGGGCATGTGGAATGATCTTAGGTTGCCTTTGATTGGATTTGCCTTCCAGGAGGAGAATGCAAGTTACTTTAAGGCAACTGCCTCTCCACAGGATTCAGAGTACCAAGGGCAGGAGAATGAATGAATGAATGATCGTTTTAAGGCCATTTTTCCCCGCTAGAGCGAGGGTTAGCCTTGCGGGCCCCATGACAATCATGGTTCCCTGTTTGAGGCAATGTTTTTATGGCCGGATGCCCTTCCTGACGCCAACCCTTGGTCACGTTTAGGGCAGGAGAATGAACAAGATAATTAAAGACGAGATGGGATTAATCTGTGCATTTGACAGAGGTTTCCGTGGAAGAATTCCCAGACTGAATTAATATCAGGGGCGGTAGATATAGGAGACTAGTCGTGTCGTGCGTTGGCTGCTTGCAGAACCTGCCCATTTAGCTGAGCGAATTGCCAGACATTCTGGAGCCGAGGCTGTTCTTTGAGAATGGCCAGAGAGATGTTGACCTTCACAAGCACATGACCAGATGAGCCAATTGGGGCAGAGGACAAGCAAGATACATTGGTGGGAAAATTGATTATCACCAAATCCTGAAGGGAAGATTTGCCATTGTGAGAAATCCGGGTAGGAAAATTCACAGATCGAGTCAGTCCCATGGAGTCAAAGAAATCCTTTGCAGAGTGCCATGGCTGGTGAGAGAGGTACCAACACCCAGCCAATTAGCATGATGACAATTGAAATCACCACATACGAGGAAGAGAGATTTGGGATGAGTGGTTAAATTTGTCGTCTGAGACCAACTCTATATCGTCTGAGAGAGACATGAAAATGGAGGCATCACTGTTGGGAGGATGGTATACCACATAGAAAAACATGAGGTGGGAGCAGAGGGGAAGTTGCAGCCAGAGGAACTCCTGGGGTTTTGGAGGTGCAAGGGCAGTACACGGAGAGTGGCATATGGAGTTCATGATGTACAGTGCAATTCCACAACCAGTATTTTAAAACAATTCTCCATTTTGGAATTGCTATATGAGCATTTTGACATTTATATCCCGAGCATGTCATGAGCTAAACTAAAGTTGATTTGGCAAGCTAGAAACTAAGTGATGTAATTATAATTGCAAAATTTGTTTTCCACACAACTTCCTTATTGATTTGGATACTTTCTCTGATATAGTGGAATCAGTGGTGCAATTGTACTGCCAGCCATTGCATTCCACTCTGACATTTTGTGCTCCAACTCCTACCAGGTGCTGTACACCATGAGCAACCTCATCAACAAGGCCCCAAGGATACAGGATTCATACCCAGAAGCCTGCACAACTGCTAAATTATAACCCTTATTAAGAAATTATTATTGCATAAAATAAAGCAAAAGTGTCTTGAATGCTTCCTACTCAAAGCGACACTCGCTTGTAACTACCATGCTGCACGATTTGCTAAAGTATCGCAAGACAAAATACTCATTCACATTGACAAAAAAGCCCTCCCACAATATGGCCAGAATTATTCATGGCCTCTTGAGAAGGACCTTCCGAATAGTGAAAAGCTCAGAAATGTGTCGGAATGGCATAAACGATGAATCTATAAAACCCATTTGTGGCTTATTTGAAATGTACAAGTATATATTCTAGAGGTTTCAAACATGAAAAAAACAATCAAACTATTTCCGTTAGATAATACAACGTGCATGAACACCTACAGTGGGGTGAGAGAGTCAATGGATACAATTTCAGAACTTTTTTTATTTTCTGCATTAATATTTCATTGGTTCACGGTCAAAGGAAAGTCCTTTCTTAAAAGGGTTCTGTAATCTTTGCTGTGATTGCTTCAGCTGTGCTGGATCTTTTCAGAGCCTTAAGTGGTTGAGGACAAAAACATTGGTAAAGTAATCCTTCAAAATCTTGTGCTTTGGAGTTGGACATTTCTGCTTGAGGATCTTTCTCCACATATCAAACCAAAATTTTCTCCTTGGTGAACGGAGGCGAGCGATTACATTTAAGGGAAATAAATCGATATGAGCAATAAGACCAAAAGTTGTTTGATCTAATAAATTCACAGGAGTTTATTTGTCAACTTAAGTAATAATGAACACAGGAGAATACAACATTAGAGACAAAAATGAAACAAAACAATACAGAACACTACTGAAAGAATGTATGTACACGAATAGACATTTTATGGTGTGGGTTGAGAGTGGAGGGACGAGACTAAGAGGGAGAGGCAGGCCTTTGCATCTCAGATGGACTGCTCAAATAATTTGTGGGTTTATTTGGCTCAAAGGCCAAATAAATAAATAAAAACAAAGGAAATTATGGAAGCATTCCACTTTTTTAAACCAAATGTGAACCAAACTCCACCTTCTCTTCAATCTCATTCTTCACTCCAGGTCTTCAAGACAGCTGTTCACCATCATCTCAGATTGTCCCTGATCCAAAACCACGATCTTTTCTACCTTCGCTAACCCACCACCCCACCTCAAGCCCTCCTCCTTCCAAATTTCCAACTTTTCCCTCCTGAGAGTTAGTTTCCATCTGTATCAATCTTGTCCACCCCATGAGTCCCAGCCATTCCTCCCACACCAATTTTTTGTCCAAGTCTCCCTCTATCTTGTCCTTCAACTCTACTGTTGGTGTCCTCCCTCTCTCTACTGTTATTTTTGTCTTGTTACATTCTGATCTGTTCAGAGTACTAGCTCTTCCACGTGCTTTGACTCTCCATGCAAAAAAGGGCGAGCGACAAATTACTCGCCCCAAATGAACGCAAGATGAGTATAAGGTGCGCGCGAGCAATCACTCGCCATTCATGACGAGCTCCGACAAGGAACACAGTGCTGCCTCACCACCTGATTAAGTCCCTCATCCTCCCCAAATCTCCAGGCTTTGGCATGTAATCTCTTCTCCTATTATTTGTGAATGCAGTACTGAGTACTCGTTTATTTTTCTGCTCTTTTGATGGATGACAGGTAAGTGTAATTTTCAGTGTAAGTATGACAGTGTAAATGTAACTGTGTAATTTTCCATTCTTTTTGGACAAATAATTAATTGCCATTTCAATTTAATATGAAGGGAAATAATCTCCTTGTTGCCACCATATACTCATGGTTTTCCTTTGGGGTCAACCATTTCTTATGGGGGGGTTGGGCCGGGGGGGGGGGGGTACTTGAAGTACTTTGAACTGTGATATAGGTAAGGTCCAAATATACCACTGAATATGTCAGGATAGAAACTTCCCGAAAGCTGCACTAAAAAAATGTCTAAAACAAATGTCCACTTTTACATTATGGGGTATTATGTGTAGATCAGTGACAAAAAAAATCTCAATTTAATCCATTTAAAGTTCAGGCTGTAACACAACAAAGAGTGAAAAGGTCAAGGGGTGTGAATACTTTCTGAAGGCACTGTACACAAGATCTGTACCTGCATTTCAAGCATCATGAACTTTATGTTCAACCTGATGGAACAGTTAGCTTGGACAAAGCCTCAATTTTTCTTTCAAATATCAGTTGGAAGAAATGGCATCTGCAAAGTTCAAAATAATGGTCTTCAAGCATAAAATTAACAAGGGGGATTTATATACTTTGCTCTGGACATGAATTATCAAAAAAGAAAAGTCTATCGTGTTGGATTGATCTGGTTAACTAGGGCTACCATAGGTCCGGTTTTTCCCAGACATGTCCTCCTTTGCCCTCCCCCGGGCATAACCTTCTCCCCCCCTCCACCTCCCAGAGATGTCCTCCTCCCCCCCCCCCCCCTCGACATGTCCTCCTTTTCGGTCCTTAAATATTTATGTGGCTGGGTTTTATAAAATATCTACAAATGTCTGGGTTTTTTCCACTTTTCTTGATTTTGCATTTTCAAAGGGATAAATTTTAAGATTCGGGATACGTTTTTTTAAAACCTTATTTGGATGGTTAAACCATTTTTGTACATTTTCTTATGGTGATAAAATGCAGTAATGTGATGTTTGGACCAGGACAGCAAGCCTGTAATACTCCGTCATGGCACAATGGACACGTTCAAACATCACGTGTCCACTTCTTGTCCAACCTCGCAGTGATTAGTCCAGCGGCGTGCTCAGTCGGTGTATTTTTCCGAGTCCCTACCATTACACCGTAAACATTTGTTTGATTTTCTTCTTTACAATGCCAAATGGAAAGAGTAAATTCTCTGCAGAACTAAAGACAAAATTGCCGTGTTTTCGAAGTGGTCGAGAATAATGGGAACCGAGTGCTTGGTACGTTGAGCTGGTACATACAGGTCTGTGGCAAATCGAGGTGCTATTGATTTGCAATCTCATGTGGACTCGGGCAAACACAAGAAAGCAGTTCAAGGAGAGAGGTCATCATCCTCATCAGCAAAATCGAAGGACAGGTGAAAGGAAAAGACTCACTACATGTAAAGAGGTACCGGTACATTGAAATTTGAATAATTATAACATCGATTTTGAGACCATAACACTTGTTATTATTTATAGATATGCAATGTGAATGTAGTTGACATATAGTACATTGTATAATATATAACGCATTAATAAAACACGAGTTTGTAGATACTTAATTGATCCATTGCTGTTTAATGAATAAAATGATACATTTTTCAGCATAAATACGTGTGCACGTGCTCAGTGGGTCCTACCAAGGAAGGCGTGGCGAAGGCGGTTGGGCGGGGCCAAACCGAGAGACCGCCTCCTCACTGCTTCCAGTAAACTCTGCTTCGAACGCCTATTGCTGTGTTTCGCTTTGTCCCAAACGTCCATGATTATCACCTGGAACTCGAAATCAATATCACTCTCCGCACAAACTCAAATTACAACTCACTCGATCAATAAACCCTCCACAACTGCTTTCCTCCAACTACCTCCAAACCGATTGCCTTACTTACTTCAGCCTGTTTCCCATTAAAATCGATACTTATCCAGCACTCCACCTTGGGTTAGGAATCACAATGTAATCCTCCCCCTCTGCTCTCTCAAACACCGATCCGAGCTGCTATGACGGACGAATTTATTCTCTTCATCATGGCCACATTCTCGGCTTTTACCTCACGTTGCTTTCACCGCACACTTGGTCTACCTCTCTCTTTGACACTCGCCCCGATCGTCCTCTCTAACAAGCAAATGTAACAAACCCGATAAGCAAGCGGTACGATGGATCCAACGAAGAATAAAAATAGAAATCGAAGCCTCGCGAGATGATGTCAGCTGTTCGGTGTCTGCGTCACGTGACCCGAAATACAGACAAGCTTCGCTTCCCGCCGATTATAACATTCGGAATCCATTGGAATGACGAACGACCGAAACACCTCAACTCATTCATAATTACATCGACGTTTCCCGCGTGATGAAGCGAAGATTTAATGATTGAACGGTGTATGAACATAGCCGGCGAAGCGATCCTAGTTTGTACTTCCGTGTTCTGGCCACTGCCCTTTAGTCAAAACGAACAGGATTGCTCGTCGCGACTGAATGTTGAAGTCGATGCGCCGCCATCTTGAGACCCCCAAATTGAGCGATTGCACGCATCATACGCAGCGAGTGTGACGTATACAGTACTTCGATGACGTTTTCCAATCCATAGCCCCGAGTAAGCCTACAGGGCAAATGTGCCGATAAATCTTACCAAATATTAATAATTATATACCGGTATACCTAATACTGTATTCATGTAATCTCCTCATCTGGAGTATTAACCCCTTCCTGTCTGACTGCGATTCACATTCACAGTTCGTTTCCTCTTCAATTGTCACTTGTTCCCTACAATAACGATAATAACTACTTATCACCGAAATAAATTTAATTCGCTTGGGAAATAGTTGTTACCTTTCCTCAAAACGAACTTATAAAGACAAAAATGATAAAATTAGAGGTATTGTGTTTTCCAATCATTATATGTTCATGGAATCAATTGAAAGGGTGAGCCATAAGTCCCAGAACACGGTTTTATCTGCTGATGCAAGATTTGTTTATACCATGTATTTTTATACTGTGTTTTCTTTTTTTCAGATAATACAAATAATAAATTAAACCAAGATGGCGGATTTACAGTGGAAGAGAGGCTGGAAGCACTGGTGTGGTACCGCGAGAGGACAAATACAAAGAAGATGACGAAACAGGTGCATGAAGACTTTGAGAAGCGTTTTGGAAAGCCAGCACCGTCAAAATCAAATCCTCATCTTTGGGGGAAAAGGGCATCTCAGACTGGAAGTGTATTCGACAGCAAGCCCAGCAGATGAGCAAAATTACTGATTTCGGAATTCAAAACATGAAAATATCCGTTCTCAGATCTCCGAAAAAATCATTATGGAAACGTTCTGCAGAGTTGGGTGTTTCGTATTCATCGTTACGTCGCACAATGAAAGAAGATGTTCACATGAAACCATATAAACCAAGTCATTTGTGAATTGTCAGGTGCAGATCATGAAAACAGGTTGACAGCTTGTGATTGACTGCTGCAGCACTTCGATACACCTAAAAGGTCAAAGATTATGTTTCGTGATGAATGTGCTGTTTACCTCAGTTCATCTCCACGCAATGTTTACTTTCTATCTTGAAAACGAATCCACATTATGCTGAAGAAGTGCAAAACCATCCACCACATGTTATGGTTTGGGCAGCATTATCTGCAGAGGTCATTTGTCCTTACATTTTTGATGCAGAGGTCAACCAGCAGTCATATCTGCATATGTTGGAGAATTACCTCACACCTGAACTTGAACGACGTGGCCCATGAAATGTATCTCCAGCAGGATGGGGAACCTGCGCATCATGCCTGTGTGGTATGAAATTACAGTGCCTTCAGTAAGTATTCACACCCCTTGACCTTTTCACACTTTGTGTTACAGCTTGAATTTAAAATGGGTTAAATGGAGATTTTTTTTGTCATTGATCTACAAAATAATTAAAAATGAATTACAGAAATATCTAATTTGCATAAGTATTCAACCCCCTGAGTCAATACTTCGTAGAAGCGCTGTCATGTCAAATCAGTTGAATTGGCAACAGGTGAACTCAAATCAAGTTGTAGAGACATCTCGAGGATGATCAAATGAAATTTTATGCACCTGAGCTCAATTTGGAGTGTCATAGCAAAGGGGTTGAATACTTATTGACTCGACATTTCAGCATTTCGTTTTTAATTATTTTGTAAAAATGTCTAAAAAAATTAATTCGACTTTAACATCATGTGATATTATGTGTAGATCAGTGACAAAAAAAATCTCGATGAAAACTATTTTAAATTCAGGCTGAAACACAACAAATTGTGAAGAAAGTCAAGGGGTGTGAATACTTTCTGAAGGCACTGTACCTCAATCAAAATGTTCCCAACCGTTGAATTGGCAAATCTTTGCCAACACTTTTGTGGCCACTGCGCAGTGCTGACCTAACCACTCGTGACAATGCTCTGTGGGGGCACGTCAAAGCTACAGTTGCAGAACATCGCATGGCATCTGTTGATGAGCTGAAACAATGCATTCAGGAAGCATTTGACACCATAACACATGGTATTTTGCATCGGTTTTCACACCGCATGTGGAGAAAAATTATCCTGTGCCGTGACAATGGTGGACGTCACACGGGGATGCACGCGATGTCTAAAAAAATTAACTTATGAAATGAAGGTAATAATTTTATTATTACCTCCGCCACCAAAGGTCCGAAGGTGGATGGAGGTTATGTTTTCACACCTGTTTTGAAATTGAAATTTTTCGTCATATGTCGGTCTCTCTTGTTTGTATGTTGTACACCGCTCCTTTCCTATTCTATCTCCAGGCGCTGCATGACGTCATCACCGGGCACCGAAGGGGGCCCAGCGATGATGCGCGCTGAAAGGGAGTACTCAGTTTTCTTGTGTTCTTGCCTTCTTTCTTGTTTGTTTGTTTGTCCAGGCGATATCTCAGCCATCCTTTGAGCTAAGAACCTGAAATATGGTCACAATAATGGGCAAAAACGGTATTTAATTTTTTTAAAAATTAAGCCATCTATTGATTCATTACTTAATTTTCAAAAAGTTACAGATTCGGATGAAACGGTGGTAGTTTAGGTTTAGGTATGCTATTTGGCTGTAATGGGTATTTTGGAGGATGTGTTATTTATTTATTTGACATGGGGGCGGTGTACTTTGAATGTAGCTGCACTTCTTACTCGCGAAAATCGAAGATTTTTCAAGTACATTGGTTGATCTTGTGCGTTATTACATGGCAAATTATTATTATTATTTTTTGCAAGTATGTTGCTCACTCTGACGTGTGTGTGTGTGTGTGTGTGTGTGTGTGTGTGTGTGTGTGTGTGTGTGTTACTTGGCAAAAAAAACAAAATTTTTTGCATGTATGTTGCTCACTCCGGTGTGTGTGTGTGTGTGTGTGTGTGTGTGTGTGTGTGTGTGTGTGTGTGTGTGTGTGTGTGTGTGTTTGTCTGTCAGCTCACTTATACTTGCCTACAGGTCACAATTTTAAACCGATCTTCACGAAACTTTACCAAATGGTAGAGTTCGTGGTCCGACAAAATCCTATATATTTTTGGGATCAAAAGGTCAAAAGGTCAACATAGGCCAAAGGTCAACTACTTTTTTCAAATTTCTAAAATCCTCAATTTTCATCCGATTGACTTGAAATTTGAAGAGGATTTACATATCGGCTTACTGAATTCAACCACGAACTATTTTTGAGATCAGCCTCGGCCAAAGGGTCAACGTAGGCCAAAGGTCAACCACCTTTTTCAAATTTCTAAAATCGTCAATTTTCATCCGATTGACTTGAAATTTGAATAGGATTTACATGTCGGCGAACTGAAATCAACCACAAACTATTTTTGAGATCAGCGTAGGCCAAAAGGTCAACAACAATTTGAAATTTTAAAAATCCTCAATTTTCATCCGATTGACTTGAAATTTGAATGGGATTTTAATAGTGAACTGATTTCAACCACAAACTATTTTTGAGATAAACATAGGCCAAAAGGTCAACATAGGCCAAAGGTCAACCACTTTTTTTTTAATTTCTAAAATCCTCAATTTTCATCCGATTGACTTGAAATCTGAATAGGACTTACATATCGGCTTACTGAATTCAACTACCAACTATTTTTGAGGTCAACATAGGCCAAAAGTTAAACATAGGCCAAATTTCTAAAATTGTCAATTTTCACAGATTAACTTAAACTTTGAAGACGATTTGCATATCAGGTCACTGAATTCCACCACAAATTGTTTTTGAGGTCAAAAGTATTCTCTACTGAGTGGCATTCTACTTTGTACTGTTTTGCCAAGTGTCACTCTATGAGTGATTTTTCATTTGTGTGTTTGTGTGTGTGTTTGTCTGTCCGCTCACTTATACTTGCCTACAGGACACGATTTTAAACCGATCTTCACGAAACTTTACCAAATGGTAGAGTTCGTGGTCCGACAAAATCCTATATATTTTTGGGGTCAAAAGGTCAACATAGGCCAAAGGTCAACCACTATTTTCAAATTCCTAAAATCCTCAATTTTCATCCGATTGACTTGAAATTTGAATAGGATTTACATATCGGCTTACTGAATTCAACCACCAACTATTTTTGAGATCAGCGTAGGCCAAAAGCTCAACATAGGTCAAAGGTCAACAGCAATTTCAAATTCTAAAAATCCTCAATTTTCATCCGATTGACTTGAAATTTGAATGGAATTTTCATAGTGAACTGAATTCAACCACAAACTACTTTTGAGATCAACATAGGCCAAAAGGTCAACATAGGCCATAGGTCAACCACTTTTTTCAAATTTCTAAAATCCTCAATTTTCATCCGATTGACTTGAAATTTGAATAGGATTTACATATCGGCTTACTGAATTCAACCACCAATTATTTTTGAGGTCATTACAGGCCAACAACTTATTTTAGACATTTCGCAAGTATCGTGGTATGCACGACATATTTCTTATGTGTTTGTTTGTCTGTGAGTGCGATAACTCGCGAATGCTTTCAGCGATCTTCGTCAAACATTACCAGAGGATTCCGAAGGAAAAAGGTGAGGCTCTCAATGTTTTTTTGACTATAGAGGTCAAAGGTCAAGGTTCTCTCGTTTGTTTGTCCGGGAAATATCTCAGCCATCCTTTGAGCTATGAAGCTGAAATTTGGTTACAATAGTGAACAAGTGCTTTGGCAAAAACAGCATTTTTTATTTTTGGATTAATCAATTAATCGATTAATTACTTCATTTTATGATTAATTACTTCATTTCAAAAAGCTACAGATTTGGATGAAACAGTGCTGGTTTAGGTATGCTATTAACCAATTGATTAATAAATTAATTAATCTACGATTATTATTTATTTATTTTAATTATGCAATTAATCAATCGATTATTTATTTTCTTTCTTGTCTGGGCAATATTTCAGGCACCTTATGAGATCGGAAACTGATATTTTGACACCACAGCGACCAAGTGATTTGGCTATAAAGGGTATTTTTGTTTTATTGATTAATCAATTAATTGATTAATTATTCAATTTTTCCATTGATTACTTAATATATTAATTTTCAAAAAGTTACAGAGTTGGCTCACCCTGGAAGATGGTATAAAGAAATCTTGTATAAGCAGCGAACATCGTTTCCTGGGACTTATGACTCACCCTCTCTCTAGTATCTTGAACTTGAACATTTCACAGAATCCTTGCACACACTGTTATGGTCACGTGATCATAAATGTTCTCCTACCTTTACCAACTCCACCATGTTCGTATCATTACTTTAAAAGGAGGTCAAAAACTGCACTCCCCTTCGTGGGCCTATCTACAAGCTGGGTTAAAAAGGAATCCTGGACTAGATCTAGGAAATCCTCATCTGCTCTGCCCTTTCCCTGTTCCTGGACTGGATCCAATCTATCCTTGTAAAGTTAAAATCCCCCACTATCAATACTCTTCCTTTGCACATGCCCTTCTGAATTCTCCATGTACTCCTCCTTCCTTTTTTTCCTCACACCTGGAGCCCTATAAAAGTTACTGTTTTTATGTTACTGTTTTAGTAACAAAAGTGTTACTTACAAAAGTAACAAGTATGTAACTGGTTTTACAATCTCCGATCTCTATCTATACAGAATCCTCCACATTAATTCCTTCCTTAATATCATCCCTTTCTTTCTATGCAATACTGTATTTTTCCCAGATTGCTTCACCTCCTCCAATTTCTCCTTTCTATCACACATATACCTTATAATCCTGTCCTTCAATTTCTCTCCTTATTAAACCACGTCTCACTGCAACTATATATCGTACTCCTCGCTATCGAGTTTGGCCTCAAGGTCTTCCATCTTACCATTTAGATTCCTGTTACGTCATCATACAATTACGTCATCAGTCCCTTCCTTTATAGCTTCCCAACCCTCCGTTGACCTAAAAAGCCTGAATTCCTTCCTCAATTCCCACCACAAACCTTGCTGCCCCTTTTATATTTACAATATGCCCATCATTCTGGAAACACGTCCCTTTGCTCCCAAAATGATTCCCACTGCCTGTTAAATACAAAACCTCCATACACCATATTTTTCCAGCCATTGGTTGACATCTATCGCAATGCTCATAATTTATATTCCATTTCCTACTCTTGGGAGAATAACAGAAAACATTACCTCACAACCCTTTGCTTTCAGCCGCTTACCTAATAAATATCCTGTATCTGTTTTCAAAACCACCGAGTAAACTTTCCCAACATCATTTGCTCCTCGGTGTACCACAACCAACGTCTTCCTGCCTTGACCCTATACGATGTCATTTAACCTTCTTAAAAATGTCCCTAACTCGTGCTCCTTCAACACTGCACAGAATCTTTATTGTTCACCTAAAGCGCGGCGTTACGCGCGCTGCTTGCGAGCAAGGAGGAAGCGGACAAGCGGTAACTTATAAGCGTCTTTATTTCAGGAGCTCACTGTAACACTGGCGCGCTCCGGGCTGCGCGCCCGGTGTATATCATGAGGCCACGCCTACCCCTCGGGCGTGGCCACCGCCCACTTGGTGCGTGGAATGATGTCACCACGCCAGTGGGCTTTTGTGTCCGCCACACGCGCCCCCCCAGAATTCCCGCGCACCTGGAGGGCCAGTTTGCGGGGCAGACGAATGACCCGGCCGAAGCGCCCCCTTGCGATCGGTGGCGTCCGGGGTGCAGGGATGCCAGGTGGGATGCCCCTGGCTGCCCCTGGGATGGGTGCAGGACCGGGGGGCGGCGTGGCGGCGGGGCTGGGCGGTGCCGGGGGTCCGCCCGCAGGGGGGCGGCCCCGACGTGGGGGTCGGGCCACTGGCGGTGGATGGTCCACGTCGAGGTGGGCCGGCTTGAGGCGGTCTACCGAAACGCGGTCAGGAGTACCGCCGATGTCCAGGGTGAAGTGCCTCGCCCCGGTCTCCAGCACGTGGAAAGGCCCGTCGTACGGGGGCCGCAGTGGTGTCCGGTGGGCATCGTGGCGGACGAAGACGTACTCCGCCGTGCGAAGCTCCGGGGCGACGTGCGTCGGTGGGTGCCCGTGGCATGCCGTTGGCACCGGGGCGAACCTCTGGGCGGTCTCTTGCAGAGCGGAGCGCTGCTGTGCCGCGGACCATGGTGCCGTGGAGTCGGGGAGGAACTCGCCCGGCACCCGCAGCGGTTGCGCGAAGACCAACTCCGCCGCGGATGCGCGCAGGTCCTCCTTGGGCGCC
The DNA here is from genome assembly GCF_964187855.1 of Myxine glutinosa. Lineage (NCBI taxonomy): Eukaryota > Metazoa > Chordata > Myxini > Myxiniformes > Myxinidae > Myxine > Myxine glutinosa. The sequence continues at coordinate 216,039,428 of NC_136262.1, read as the reverse complement.
GTCCAGAGGCCCAGCAGGACCCAGGGGAGCCTGTCGACCCAGCCGCCATCGCGGAGGGTGGCCCGGAGCGCGGCCTTCAATGAGCGGTGAAATCGCTCACACAGGCCGTTAGCCTGGGGGTGGTAGGCCGTGGTTCGGTGCAGCCGGACCCCGAGCCCCTGCGCGACCGCCCCCCAGAGCTCCGAGGTGAACTGGGGGCCGCGGTCGGACGAGATGTCTGAGGGGGCGCCGAACCGGGCGACCCAGGTGGCGATGAAAGCCTGCGCGACATCGGCCGCCGTTGTCGACGCCAAGGGCACGGCCTCCGGCCACCGGGTGGTGCGGTCCACCATGGTGAGGACGTAGGTGAAACCCCGCGAGGGGGGCAGAGGTCCCACCAGGTCCACGTGGACGTGGTCAAACCGGCGTTCCGGCACCGTGAACGGGGCCAACGGGGCCTGGGTGTGCCGGTGCACCTTGGCGCGCTGGCACGCGAGGCACGTCCTGGTCCAGCTGCGGACGGCCTTCCGGAGGCCATGCCAGACAAACCTGTCGGCGATCAGCCTTTGGGAGGCCCTCGCGCCCGGGTGGGACAGGCCGTGGATGGCGTCAAACACCTGGCGCTGCCAGCCCGCGGGCACGATGGGGCGAGGACGCCCGAGGGAGACGTCACACAAGAGGGCCGCGCCCGCGCCGTCGAACGCCACCTCGGTGACGCGGAGGCCTGTGACGGCGGTCCGCAAGGCCTGGACGTCGGGGTCAGCGGCCTGGTCCGCTGCCATCCGGGCATAGTCGATGCCGAGGTGGACTGCGTGGGCGACGGCCCGGGAAAGGCAATCCGCCACCGGGTTGTCCTTCCCCGCGACGTGCTGGATGTCCGTCGTGTACTCGGACACGGCCGAGAGGTGACGCTGCTGCCGGGCCGACCACGGCTCAGTGACCTTGCCCATCGCGAAGATCAGCGGCTTGTGGTCGACGAAGGCAGTGAACGCACGGCCCTCGAGCAGATGGCGGAAGTGCCTGACCGCCAAGTGAAGCCCGAGCAACTCGCGGTCGAAGGTACTGTAACGGCGTTCGGGCGGGCGAAGCTGCCGGCTAAAGAACGCCAGCGGTTGCCAAGCTCCACGCACCCATTGCTCGTGCACCGCGCCCACCGCGTAGTCCGAGGCATCGGTGGTGAGGGCGATCGGTGCATCGGGCGCCGGGTGCGCGAGCATGGTGGCGTTAGCCAAGGCGAGCTTCGCGCCCGTGAACGCCGTGTCCATCTGCTCGGCCCAGGTAACGTCGCCTTTGCCCGGCTTACCTCGGAGAGCTTCGTGCAGGGGGCGCAGGAGCTGGGCAATACGGGGCAGGAACCGATGGTAAAAGTTCACCATGCCCAGGAACTCCTGCAGCCCTCTGATCGTGCGGGGGCGCGGAAACCCCTTCACCGCCTCCACCTTGGCCGGCAGGGGGACGGCTCTGTGCCTGGTGACACGGTGCCCCAGAAAATCGATTATGGTGGCGCCGAACCGGCACTTTGCGGGGTTCACAATCAGGCCATGCTGGCCCAGGCGTTCGAAGAGCGTGCGGAGGTGGCGTAGGTGCTCTTCACGGGACGCGCTGGCGACGAGGATATCGTCCAGGTAGACGTAGACAAAATCCAAGTCACGCAGGACGCTGTCCATCAGTCGCTGGAACGCCTGAGCCGCATTCTTCAGACCGAAGGGCATGCGCAGGAACTCGAAGAGTCCGAATGGCGTGATGACCGCCGTCTTCGGGACGTCCTCCGGCCTGACGGGGACCTGATGGTAGCCGCGTATGAGGTCCACCTTCGAGAAGAAGGACATGCCCACCAAACGGGCGGAAAAGTCCTGAATGTGGGGGACGGGGTAGCGGTCGGGAGTCGTGGCGTCATTGAGACGGCGATAGTCCCCGCACGGTCGCCATCCCCCGGCGGGCTTCGGCACGATGTGCAGCGGCGACGCCCAAGCGCTCTCTGAGCGCCGAACGATGCCGAGTCGCTCCAGGGTAGCGAACTCTGCTTTTGCCACCGCCAGCTTCGTCGGCTCGAGGCGGCGTGCCCGGGCGTAGACCGGTGGCCCGACGGTGGGGATGTGATGGGCCACCCCGTGCTTGACGGCCCCCGCCGAGAAGGTGGGCCGCGTGAGGGCCGGGAAGCCGGCGAGGAGGCGGGTGAATGCGTCCGCTGCCGGAAGCGTACAGACCAACGTGGCCGGAACCGAACCGTTCGGCAAGCCGCTTGGCAAGCCGCTCGTTGAGCTGGGCAACGCACAAGCGAGTGAGCTGAACGTCTCGGCCTGGACAAGACGTCTGCGCTTGACGTCGACCAGGAGCCCATTAGCGCACAGGAAGTCCGCGCCAAGCAGTGCCATGGGCACGTCGGCGGTGACGAACGTCCATCGGAAAACCTGCCCTCCGAACCGCAGAGAGAGGCAGCGTTTTCCGTACGTACGGATGGGCGTCCCGTTCGCGGCAAGCAGCGCGGGGCCCCCACCCACGGCGTGCTTGTCTGACGTGCCGGCGGGAACGACACTCACCTGCGCTCCCGTGTCGCACAGGTAACGGCGCCCGGAGAAGGTGTCCGTTATGAACAGCAGGCTGCTCGAACGGCCGGCGCTCATCGCCACTATTGAGCGCCGGCCCAGGCGTTTCCCGACCTGTTGAAGGAGCATGGCGGATGACACTGCCGAGCTTCGTGGCCGAACTTGGCGTGGAACCAGCACCAGGTGGTGGAGCTGGAGGAGCGCGGCTGGCTCCGCCAGGCCGGTGGAGTTGGCGGGTTTCCCCGCGGTGGCGGTTTTCGCCGCGGCGGTGGGCGGGGCGTGGCGGCGGTCACGAGGTGCGTATCAGCATGCTGCGTATGCTGTATAAGCTGATGCTGTGGATCAGCAGCATCAGCAGCATCATCAGCAGCATCAGCCACGAGGGCCGTGACAGCCACGCCGACTCTCGCCCGCGTGTCCGAAGCGGCGAAGTACTTGTCCGCCTCGGTTGCCAATGCTCGGGGTTCCGTTAGCCCGGTCCCGGCCAACGCGAGGCGAACCTGCGCTGGAAGTTGGCGACGGAAAAGCGCCCGGAATAGAGAACCGGGGGCTTCGTCGCCCAACAGTGACAGCATATGGTCCATTCGGACCGACGGGCGCGTGTCACCGAGCTCGGGGAGATCCAGGAGGCGGTCGGCCCGTGCGTCGTCCGTGAGGCCGAACGTGGCTAGGAGTAGCCGCTTGAGTGCCTCGTACTTGTGGCCGTCCGGTGGGTGGCGAAGGACGGACACAACTCGAGCGGCCGTGCCGGGCCCGAGGGAGGCGACGACGTGGCAATAGCGCGTGTCATCGCCGGTGAGGCGCCAAAGCTGAAATTGGGCTTCGGCCTGGACGAACCAGACTTCGGCCTGAGCCTCCCAAAATTCGGGAAGTTTGATGAAGTTGGCCATGGCAATGGCGTCGCGTGTGGAAGGATCGCTCCGGCAGATCCAACGTCAAGGGGGTCACCAGTAAAGCGCGGCGTTACGCGCGCTGCTTGCGAGCAAGGAGGAAGCGGACAAGCGGTAACTTATAAGCGTCTTTATTTCAGGAGCTCACTGTAACACTGGCGCGCTCCGGGCTGCGCGCCCGGTGTATATCATGAGGCCACGCCTACCCCTCGGGCGTGGCCACCGCCCACTTGTTGCGCGGAATGATGTCACCACGCCAGTGGGCTTTTGTGTCCGCCACACACCAATGCTTACCAGCCACGGGGTAAAGTTAGTTACAGTCACCTGACTTACCTTTAAATATATATATTTTCCCCCACTCTGTGCTTTTCCTTCTGACGGGTTGTACAAAGTATTTTAATGTGAATTTTGTGCAAAAATTTGCCATTTGTTCCTTACGAAGATTCATCTGCAAAGGATAATGTGATTAATAAAGAAAATGATTTCAAAAGGAAAACAAACAATGGAATGTACAACGTCTCATATTTCAAAATGATTAAGAAACTTGATCAGGTTTAAACATAATTTACAATGGTACGAAGAGGAGGAAGAAGAATATTAATAATGGAGACGTAAAATTAAAGGTCATTTTAGGAAGAGGATGTCACTATCGCGTCTTCTCCACAGTTCAGTATAAATAAATATAAGAAATGGTGATTGGTTAGACATACCGGATACACTGTACCGTTAAACGATAATAAGCGCCATCGACTATGAAAATGGTATTAAAATGGATTAAATAAACGCAACAAATTATATAAACTTTTCTGGAACTTGACAACTCCCTCTTTTTCATATTGAGTGTAATTACGTGACGTATATAGAGCTTCGCGGCTCTTCAAACGCCATTGAATTTCAAAGAAGAGGAAGAGTACCCAGGAAAGTCATGGCGTCCCCCAAATGGTACGATAAATATACGAACGTGCCTGAACCTTTTCGTCCTCCATTGACCGATAAGGACAGGGTGGCGGCGGTTGACCGGGCCTTGATTCGCGCCCGTCTGAAGCGTCTTTTCCTTTTCCAGCACAACGACCCAGCGCGCACTGGACTAATCGTGAGTCCTGACACGAAGAGCGACTTGTTATGTTTACTATAGCATAGGATCGAGTACCGGGTGACCCGCACATCTCTGCTCATCTCGACCCACCAACAAAACCACACTGACACTATGACGAGCTTTTCTTTATTTGAAGGTTTCGCGACAAGCTGTTTTCATTTCATATTTTCCCATTTTTGTTGGCGTTGTTCTGTTGCCAGGTTTCGCTGCCCTCGGTGTCGCGCCGTGGCCGCTGCCCTCGGTGTCGCGCCGTGGCCGCTGCCCTCGGTGTCGCGCCGTGGCCGCTGCCCTCGGTGTCGCGCCGTGGCCGCTGCCCTCGGTGTCGCGCCGTGGCCGCTGCCCTCGGTGTCGCGCCGTGGCCGCTGCCCTCGGTGTCGCGCCGTGGCCGCTGCCCTGGGTGTCATGCGGTTGCCCCCTGCCCTGGGTGTTGCGCGGTCGTCGGGCGGCTGCTGCCCTGGGTGTCGCGCGGTCGCTGGGTGGCCGCTGCCCTGGGTGTCGCGTGGTCGCCGGGCATCCGCTGCCCTGGGTGTCGCGTGGTCGCCGGGCATCCATCCGCTGCCATGGGTGTCACGTGGTTGCCGGGCATCCGCTGCCCTTGGTGTCGCGCCGTGGCCGCTGCCCTCGGTGTCGCGCCGTGGCCGCTGCCCTCGGTGTCGCGCCGTGGCCGCTGCCCTCGGTGTCGCGCCGTGGCCGCTGCCCTGGGTGTCATGCGGTTGCCCCCTGCCCTGGGCGTTGCGCGGTCGTCGGGCGGCTGCTGCCCTGGGTGTCGCGCGGTCGTCGGGCGGCTGCTGCCCTGGGTGTCGCGTGGTCGCCGGGCATCCGCTGCCCTGGGTGTCGCGTGGTTGCCGGGCATCCATCCGCTGCCATGGGTGTCACGTGGTTGCCGGGCATCCGCTGCCCTTGGTTGTTGCTAGGCGGCCGCTACCCTGGAGCCCTGCCTTGTCCACGTCTGACGAATTCTTCTCTCATATGCAGCACATGGTTGCAGATATTCTCATTTCTGTGGGACGTGGCTGCACCGCTGATGCAGTGGCTACTGTAGATTAAGCTTTCGAGCATAACATCGAATATACAGGGTGTCCACAACGTCTTGTTCCGGTTTTTAAATGTTATTCCAACTAAACGAAATAATACTTTCTGGACACCATGCGTCTGCCCAAGAAAGAGTGTGGCTGTTGTTTTGGTCCATTGGTTTGAGGGAATGAACCTCTTCCAGTGGTTAAGGAAGTAGAAAGATGGGTTGACAAAGCCCTTCCTTCTGGAGAGACCAGATGAGAATGTAAACCCCTTTCTTGTCTCTTTACTTTACTTTCCCTACAACAAACTCTCCTTTCATCATCCTTCTTATAAATGTCATTATTTTTAATTTTTTACCCCCTGTCCAAATGGCCAAATGTTCCATGGTCACATGCTTTCATTGCAAAGGTCATATTTTGGTGGGTCAGAGAAACAAGGTGTGGAGTTTGCACCCAAAAGTTATTCTTGTTTTCATTTAAGCACTGAAAATTATTTTTATCACTTTGTTTTTCTCCTTCTATGGTCTGTAAAAGCCTGGTGTTGGCTTAGCGGTTAGGGTGCCGGCTTGGGATCCCAGGATCCTGAGTTTGAATCCCGGTCGATTGCTGAATTAACGCCAGGGGGGTTGACTCAGCCTGTCATCCTTCTGAGGTCGGCAAATTGAGTACCAGCTTGCTGGGATGAATGATCCCGGTGTGTACCCCGATTTAGAATAGGTACACCGTATCCCTGCGCATCGTAGGAGGCGACCAAGGGTTGGCGTCAGGAAGGGCATCCGGCCATAAAAACATTGCCTCAAAAAGGGAACCATGAGGTCATGGGGCCCGCAAAGCTGACCCCACTCGTGGGGAAAAATGGCCTTAAAACGATCATTCATTCATTCTTCTATGGTCTGTAAGATGCCTGTCAGGTGGTTGTCTAAACGAGGTTGTGTATGCTATGCATACATAGAACCGCATCATGACATGCAGGGTTTGGTGTATTAATCTCATGAGAATTGTTTTGCGAAATTTTTTAACAATTGAGCATGATCAGTGAACACGTGATGCAGGAGGAAATCCCATTATTTGTGCTGCAATTGCAGGCTGACCCTGCTATTAATCGCTGGGCACGAGCGCACACCTATGATCATGGAACCCTTACGTTTCGTGCTTCTCCACGAACAGCCGTCCTTGGTCTGTTGACTGGATTGTTTCCAATAGTTGCTTTTGCTGTTGCCATGCATATGGAAAGGGTGAGTTTCATCTTCACATTTCCCACCCACTTCCAGTCCATGTTTTGCTAATTAGGTTTGCCCGTTAATCTTCCCTTCTGAACCCCAAGCTCGTGATACAGGAAACTCAGGTTCAAATAGCATATGGTTATCCGATGTTTATTAATGTCCTTTTAATTTATGTAAAGGTATAATGATGCGTCTTCATATTTTTCCTCCATGTTAATTTTGGACAAGCTCCTCCATGAGATCATGGCAAATTAAAACCCATCATTCTCTTTGTACCTGCCTCCACAGACTCATCTCACATTATATGCTCCCGAACCACCCACCCACCCTCCCTCCACTTTGTTGACCAATTGTTTTTTTCCTTCCTTCCAATGTAGAAATGGAGACACAACGAAATTGATGAAGGAAGGATGAATATTGACACACGTATGCAGTGAAATGTCCCATTCTGCATCTTCACTCTGCTCTTCCGGACTGCACTGGATCCCACTCGGTTGACCTGGATTTTATTTTTTGTTACTGCCAAAATTAAAATCCTGGATGCGACTGATACTGATACAGCCAGGAATGAGAAATTTTTAGATCAACTTGAATTTCATTTTGGTGGATGTTTTGGGCGAGAGGTGGCTTTTCACTTCATTTCTGTCCTCATTCGATCTGTATTGTCTCGCTCCGAACGCCATATGTACATGAACTGCAAATAAAATAAAATAAAATATGGTCAAGATGTTTTTTTTGTGGAATATCATTTTATAACAGGCCATATGATCATGCCTATTTCCCCAACCTTCATTATCCCCACACTTTCTGAAAAACAAGGGGATATTGTAATCGGCTCTGTCTGTCCGTCACGCTATCTCCTCTTAAACAGTTCTGCAGAAATTCATCAAACTTGGAAGTTATGATTAGTGATTACCGCATGGCAAGGTGTGAGTGGAGTATAATTTTTGGCCATGCCCCCTTGGGCTGGGTCAAAAAAACAAAAAATGCAATTGGACCTGGAAACAGTGGTCAAAACAGGGTGGGAGGGGAAATCACTCAATTTGATTTTGGGTCAACCCTTGAACTTTTTCCATCTTTTAGTTTTACTGTCGGTGGGAAGCATTACTGTGGACCCAAATGGAATTAAAGGAAGATGGAAAAGATATATGGAAATGCTGTTGAATACAGAGAATGAATGGGATGGAAACATAGAGAGTAACCCAGTTTTAGGACCGGCAGAGGATAACTGAGAAGGAAGTTGAGGAAGCGATAAAAGCAATGAAGAGTAGAAAAGCAGGAGGGCCGCCGAGCGATAAAGTTATTGGAGCATGGAATGAAGATATTGGAAAGGGTGTTGGAGAGGAGGATAAGGAACAAGGTGAAGATCGACGAAATGCGGTTTGGATTTATGCCAGGAAGAGGAACGACAGACGTGCTTTTTATTGTGAGGCAGTTGCAGGAGAAGTACATGGAGAAGAGGAAGAAGTTGTTTCTTGGGTTTGTTGATCTGGAGAAAACATTCGATCGGGTTCCAAGCAAAGTATTGACATGGGCATTGAGGAAGTTAGGAGTGGAGGAATGGTTGATCAGAGTGGTGATGACAATGTATGAGAGAGCGTGCACAGCTGTAAAGAGGAAGGACAGGAACAGTGGTGAGTTTGAGGTGAACGTGGGAGTGCATCAGGGGTCGGTACTAAATCCACTACTATTTGTAGCTGTGATGGAGGTGCTGGCTCAGAACGTAAAGGAGGGTTTACCGTGGGAGTTGTATGCAGATGATCTGGTGTTGATTGCAGAAAGTATGGATGGACTGAAGGAAAAGATGAACAAGTGGAAGGAATGTATGGAGACAAAAGGTCTTAAGGTGCATATCGGAAAGACGAAGGTGATGGCAAGTGGTAAAGCATGTGGTGAGGTGGAAAGAACTGGGAAGTGGCCGTGTGCTGTGTGCAGGAAGGGTGTTGGAGTGAACTCCATTCAATGTACAATGTGTGCTGAGTGGGTTCATCAAAAATGTAGTGGTCTGAGAGGGTCATTAACCAGTGTGGCAGCTACATTCAAATGTAAGGTGTGCACAGAGGGAGCTGCAGATGGAGGAAATGTTGAGTTGGATCTTGGAGACGGCGTGAAGCTGGAAGGTGTGAAAACATTTTGCTACCTCGGAGACATGCTGAATGGAGAAGGTGGATCAGACTTGGCAACGGTTGCTAGAGTGAGATGTGCATGGAAGATGTTTCGGGAACTGAGTGGCGTGCTGATGAGGGGAGTGTCGTTGAAGCTGAAGGGAAATGTGTATGCTGCATGTGTGAGAAGTGTTATGATTTATGGGAGCGAGACATGGGTAATGAACGTAGAGCAGCAACGAAGGTTGGAAAGGGTGGAAATGCGAATGGTTCGGTGGATGTGCGGAGTATCATTGAGAGAGAGGAAGACAAATGATGAATTGCGAAAGATGATGGGAATAGAGCCTGTGATTGATGCTGTGAAGAGGAACAGGTTGAGATGGTTTGGTCATGTGTTGAGGAAGGATGAAAGTGACTGGTTGAGAAGAGTGATGGAAATGAATGTAGAAGGAAGTAGAGGACGGGGAAGACCGAGAAAGACTTGGCTAAAGATGGTGGAAGAGGAAATGCGGGCAAGGGGGTTAACAAGGAGAGATGCAGAAAATAGGGCAAAATGGAGAAGATTGTCATGGGGACCGCAAGGCTAACCCCCGCTCTAGCAGGGAAAATGGCCTTAAAATGCATGTTGTTGTTGTTGTTGTCGGTGGGAAGCATGGGGATTTGTGATTGTAAGCTATCGACTGCTCCAGTTTACTTTAACATTCCCATGCAATGTGATCCCGCCAGCAGTGACTGGCCCGAGTATCGGCCAAAAGGCCTTTGAGGTATTTTCATGTGTCGGGGGAACCGTAGCATTTCCTGTGAAGGACTTGTTCCCTTGTAACTGGGAATTGTTTAATGCACTGAAACACCAAATGGTGATTTTCATGTTTCGCATTGACAAATTACATTTTTATTTTGCAACTAAATTTGAAACAAGTAATTTATGATGGGGCAGGATCCCCAGGGAATGATGACTTGCATTGCCATTTTATATGCACTTAGTCCTTCCTCTTGCTTTCAAACCTGAGTTTACTTCTGACAAAGTATGGCAGAGTCAGCGTTCCGCTTCTTAAAACTTGCCATTAAAAAAATGTAAACAAAATTCACTTATTTCACCGCTTGTCTCAAAAGGTTGACTTTTTAAAGGTAATGGTAATAAAATAATCAGTATTTGCTTTTGTCTCGAAAGATAAGGTTGTACAAAGCAAGTGTGGTTGTGAAGTAAACTCAAAAATTCCTGACCACTAATTCTATGACCTGTAGCAATGAATATGGTTGTTTACTATTTCTGAGGATTAAATATGTTATAACATTTTTTGGGAAATAAATTGTGGGACTTATTCCGACATAATTATTCCTACTTATTTACTTATTGTGCCATTAGGTGCACAGGACTGCTGAAGCAGTTTCATTGGCTTGGCTGCTGTCAGTTACAACCTGAACGGGTCACCGTTTGTAATGGAACGACTCAGGATATTCTACTGCAAGTGCAGGAATTTGTAATGTTTGGTGCCGGCGATAGCTTGCCTTCTTTTTGTGGACACGGATCTCTAATGCACACCTGCTTATGCTACCAAATGGAACACCCAATTTTAACGTCCAGAGCAAACATTTAATTGCCCTGCATGTGAAGCACCAGGGTGGCAGTTTGTAGCTGTGTTGAAATTCAAACCCTGGCTTGCAGACTTCCTCTCTGGTCGTAGTCAACGTGTGGCCTTGAATGGGATCCTCTCATCTTCCTGTTCAGGCTGGAGGTCCACAAGGCAGTGTTCTGGGCCCTGTGCTTTTTCTGGTCTTCATCAATGATCTCTCTGACTCTCTTGAAAATCCTCTCTATCTCTTTGCTGATGACTCCACTCTCTGCTGCTCCATTCCTCATCCCTCAGATCGGCAGTCTGCAGCCTCCTCACTCTGCAGACCTGGACAAAATCACAGACTGGTCAAACAAGTGGAATATGTCTTTCAATCCTGACAAATCTCACGCTCACTGTGTCTCTCCAAAAAGACGGACTGGAAAACCCTCCCATCTACTTTCTCAACAATCCTCTCCAAGAAGTTCTGTCACTCAAGCTTCTGGGTCTCACTACGTGCCATGATCTTTCCTGGGAAAACCACATTTCCAAGCTGACCTCCAAAGCCAGTCGCCGACTGGGCATCCTCCGTCGTACGAAGTCCTTCCTTGGCACACCTGAGCTCCTCACCACATACAAGGCTTTCATCTGCAGCTCAATGGAATACTGTTCCCCCCTCTGGGCCGGTGCTCCTGCCTCACACCGAGCTCGGCTTCACGCTGTTGAAACCAAAGCTTTCAGAATCATTGGAATCTCCCGCGATGAAGCTAACTCCGAGGGCCTTTCACTCACTCACCGCAGGCAGGTAGGTAGGTGGTCTTTCTGTCTTCTACCGACTCCTATCCGGCCTAGCTCCCCCAGCTCTATCTGTGCTATGTCCCCCAAATATTCCTACAGGTTGCACAAGATCTGCCAGCAACCCTCTTCTGGTGAAACTGCCAAAATCAAGACTCTGCCCACCTTCACTCCTCTTTTCTTCCACCTCTGGAACAAACTCCCCCACTCCCTTCAATCCCACTCGTCCCTCCAGGTTTTTAAAATAGCTGTTCACCACCATCTCTTGTCTTCCCTCATCCAAAACCTTGATCTTTTCTACCCCCGTTAATTCACCCCTGATCCGCTTTTTTGAAATACCGACTTCTTTCCTGGAAGTTCTAGCAGTGTCAATGTTTTATACCTCTCCCAACCTCCCCCCCCTCCCACCCCCCGCCTTCCCATGACTCCTCCCCCCAAGCCCCTCGTTTCAAGCCCCCCCTCCCACAGATCTTCCGATGTCCGTTCTCTGCTGTTGTACTTGTGTGCTTCCCTCTCTCTCCTCATCTTGTCTCCCACTCCATTTCTTGTATGTTTTGTTTGTCAGATTATTTTTTGTGTGATTGATGTTAGCTTTTACACGAGCCTCGATCTTGTATACAAAAAACAAACAAAAAAAAAACTAGTTCGACAGCTAAGTCAGGTCTGCATACCTACATAATAGCTACGTGAAATACTGAACTGAATATCACCACAATGACCAGATCAAAACATGCTGCAGGCCAGAGGTTCCCCATGCCTACTGTAGAGTTCTGAGCCCATTCCCTTTCTCCAATGTATCAATGAGTATGGGTTGGAGGCTATGGAGACCATGCCCACTCTACTGCAGGCATGGTCCACTCCACTGCAGGCTTTTCGTGGGCTGTTATTTTTTGGCCTCATTTTTGGCTAGTCCTCTTCCTACCTTCCAACTCAGCACCTCTACCCCTTCCATGTATTATTCCAGAACCCCACACGTGGTTCTAAACTGAACACTCATCTCCATTTCTTCATCTTTTGTTTATTGGACTGTCTATGGTCTCACGTGACTCCTTCCGTTTTTCCAAGTGCTGCCCATCTTAAACCGATTCCTTCTCTCCTGTGCTCTCCAACTATTTTATTGACCCCTTCCTCTCCCTTTCTGCCACTTGTCAACTCATGTGCAATGTCCTTATCTCCATTCCTTTGTCAGCTTGAAATCTTGCTGCGCTGTGGTTTAGCTCCATGAGCCTAGATTTCCTAACAAAAGTACACCGACATCACCTCATGATGTCCATGTCTTGTATTTGATACATGTACAAGATCCCTGTACAAGTCACAAATGAAGAACTATATAAATACCTGATGACAAAAGCAAAGCATTGGGAGGAAAGCTTTAATGTTTGCAGTGTGGTTCTTCAGGGCACACTAAGGTTGAGTAATGAACCCAAAGGCAATTACAAAAGGCTTTATTGTGAATTCTACTTCCCCAGGGGCCTCATTTTAAAACGTTCAAAGGAATACAAGAGGAAAACGGGATGTAGTCAGGTTCACTATGTTTTTTCGTTCAGAATCATGGTAGATTAGCAAACCTATACATTTTTGGAAACGTTATTACATGCAAAATCTGAAAATCAATGTTTACATTTCCCAATTCCGACCAATTCCATTCGACCAATTCGACCATTCGACCAATCGCTTCGATCGACCATTCGACCAATTCGATTTGCCAATCAATTTGACCGACCTTTGCTTGTGTGTAACGGACTGTGAAAACGATGCGGACTATATTGTCGGATACGACACACAGGACAGTGATGACGAACTCTAAATGGCATATTCTGTAATCGTGTATGTTTGATGCCATTGACTGCCTGTGTATATTTTGTCATTGACTGCCTGTGTAGATGTGAAGTTATACTGACTGCATGTGTATATATGATTTTGCTGACTGCCTGTGTATGTTTGGTGATATGAATTATTGTGACACATTTTGATGTTATTAACTGCCTGTACAAAATGATAACATGTATTTGATTATGCAACTTATCGCGAATATAAAGACAGTATTTTGCAATTCAAAACCTTTGATTCGTGTCTTACCATTCCCCATAGCACTAATTTGATACTTTCGTTGGATTCCTCGTCCCTGAAAATATAGGTTTAGTATATTTTAAAAAGTTTTTAGGGTAATTAGAGGCAGAAATAGAACAAAATATGTATTTTACAGTGGCCATTTTGAAAATCCAAAATGGCCGCCATACAGGTATCTCTCCAAATGTAAACATTGATTTTTAGTTTCCTTATGCTATAACCTTTCCAAAAATGTATAGGTTTGCTAATCTACCATGATTTTGAACGAAATATAATTTATTGACATAGTGAACCTGACTAATGTGAAGAACTGACGAAGCATGGGTTAACAGCAAAAATGGTAAACAGATTTTGGCAAGAATCAAAATGTGATCACCATTCACCATGTCCACATCATAACACATCCTTTCAACTTGGCCTCCAATTAGTCTCACGTATCAGCATTCTTTCTTTAAAAATGGCACTTGTACATCACCCTCACCCTCCCCCTCCCTCGGAGAAGCCACAGTGATAGCTGCTGAAGATTCTTCAATGGAATCAAATTCAAACACGTCATCTGAGTTGTTGTCTTCCTCCAAGTTGTCATCCTCATTAAGACCTTCCAGCTTATTTCCTGGACTGTTGTATCCTCCAACTGAATAGGGAGAGGGGGAAGAGGGTTTTTGGGGGTTTTTTGCATACAAGATCGAGGCTCGTGTAAGAGCTAACATTAATCACCAAAAAACACACTGACACATAAAACATATGACAAAGGGAGCGGGAGACAAGATGGGGAGAGAGGGAAGCACACAAGTAAAACAGTAGAGAACAGGGACATCGGGAGATCTGTGGGAGGGAGAGGGCTTGGGGGGAAGAGGCATGGGAAAGGGGGGGGGGTGGGACAGGTACAAAACACATGGACACTGCTAGGTCTTCCAGGAAAGAAGTTGGTATTTCAAAAAAGTGGATTTGGGGTGAAATTAGCGGGGGTAGAAAAGATCAAGGTTTTGGATGGGGGAAGATAAGAGATGGTGGTGAACAGCTGTTTTAAAGACCTGGAGGGAGGAGTGGGATTGAAGAGAGTGAGGGAGTTTGTTCCAGAGGTGGGAGAAAAGGTGAATTAAAGAGTGAAGGTGAGCAGAGAGTCAAGATTTTGGCAGGCTAACCAGAAGAGGGTTGCAGGCAGATCTTGTGCGACCTGTAGGAATATTTGGGGGACAGAGCACAGACATAGCTGGGGGAGCAAGGCCGGAGAGGAGTCGGTAGAAGACAGAGGTCGGTAGAAGGGTTCACTTTTTCATAAAACGTTCAAAAAAGATTGAATGGAAAAAAGAAATAATTTCTTCAGAATGGATAAGTGAAGATGCCAATAAAGGGCAGGAAATGTTTTAGCATTCCAATCATCTGCTTTGTGGTCGTCACGAAACTGATCTACTTGCACCACTACGTTGGAAGCTTCTGCCGACAAAAAAAATCATACGGGAGGAAAACAAAGTCTATTTGAATGGCTGCAATGTTTGAACACAAAGGGAAGCAATCTTAAAGTCGGTGATAAATCGAAGCAGGTTATTATTCAACCAGTCGAATTTAATCAGTAAAGGTTTATAACTGAAGAAGCTAGACTTACCGGTCAGTGAGCCGACGTTTTTGAAAACGGGAAGTAGCAAGAACAAAATCACGTCCGGTGAACAACAACAGGACACGGATCAATAAATTCCGTATTACGTAAATTCCGTAAATTCTGGAATGACCATTCCGTATTTGGCTGGGCTGTCTGAGAAAGTGAGAAGATCCTCCTCCAAGTTCGGCATTGTTACATCATATAAACCACACAATTCTGCGGAGCCAGTTCATGTTGAGGCTGAGATCCAAAAGGATTGGAAACGAGACTCGGTGTCTGGCATCAGGTGTGGAGACCCATCATGCACCGAGACCTACTGTGCCTAGGAGAAACTGGGTAAACTCTTAAGGCCGTATGAACCAGCATCGTCGTCCAGCTTATGACAAGGCTTTGAACTCTGCTGTATATACGCACTTGAACCCGCATGGTCACAACTTTGATAGCAATGAAGTGGTCATCTTAGACGGAGAAAAAAGTGGTTTGCTTGTGGTGTCACGGAATCCATTTGGGAAAGAGCTGAATCACCATCTCTCAACAAAAGGGGTGGTTTGCGATGTAATCTGTCACGGACGTGGGAGAAGGGGATTACATCTCTACCTCATCGTCTGCAACCATCACGGGACGCCCGGATTGGTCAACAGACCAATTCATCTTACCAACGGTTGAGGCCACGTGATGATTTTCAAGCTTCTTCACTTCAATATCTGCCGTGAAAGAGGCTCAGCTGACTTGTGAATCCAGCCTTTTCAATTCTAAACTTTTACTGATTACAGTAGGCGATAGTTATTTACCTTTGTGCAAAAGGTTTTGAATTTATCACTGACCTTCGGCTATGAAAAGGATCAACATGTCTGCTTGAATGTCTGTTTGCTTATACAGTGCCTTCAGTAAGTATTCACACCACTTGACCTTTTCACATTTTCTTGTGTTCCAGGCTGAACTTAAAATGGATTAAAGTGAGATTTTTTGTCACTGATCCACACAAAATACCCCATAATGTCAAAGTGGAAGTTTTTTTACAAGTTTTTACCAAATAATTAAAATGAAATACAGAAATATCTAATTTACCCCCTGAATGAATACTTTGTAGAAGTGCCTTTGGCAGCAATTTCGAGAGTTTCTCCCATTCTTCATTGCAGATTTGCTCAAGCTCTGTCAAGTTGGATGGGGAGTGTCAGCGAACAGCAATATTCAGGTCTTTCCACAGATTCTCAATTTGATTCAAGTCTGAGCTTTGGCTGGGCCACTCAAGGACTTTCTCGTTCTTTTCCTGAAGCCATTCCAGTGTTGCTTTGGCTGTATGATTTGGGTCATTGTCCTGTTGGAACAGAAATCTTCACCACAGTCTAAGGTCTTTTGCACTCTGAAGCAGGTTCTCCTCAAGGATTTGACTGTATTTGGCTCCGTTCATTGTTCCCTCTATCCTTACAAGTCTCCCAGTCCCTGCCTCTGAAAAGCATCCCCATGGCATGATTGTGCCACCAGCATGCTTCATGGTAGGGATGGTGTTAGATGAGCGACGGGCTGTGCTGGACTAGACGGATTTATGAAAAAAGGCCATGTATAAGCTTCTAGGTGCATTTTTGGGTAAAAGTTAGGAACCTCACTTTTTAACATAAATAGGGTTTGCTGAATTCGATTAACCCAGTTCCCAAGCCGAATTTTGAGTTTTTGACCTTCGAATTAGCATAAACAAAATGGCCGCCAAATTGCCATTTTTGGACAATTTCTTTGAACAAGCATTTATATACTATGTATATACATGCAGCTCTTTTACTATAACTTTACAGCTTTTACCCCAAAATGCACCTAGAAGCTTATACATGGCCTTTTTTCATAAATCCGTCGAGTCTATATTATGGTTGGGGACATATTGAAAGAGACATTCAAACTGATATTGAACCCACTCTCCCATAAAGCCTAGATTTGTGAAGGGTTGCATAGACTGTTGTCCTTCTGGCAGGTTCTCCCATCTCAGACAAAGAACTCTGTAGTTCTGTCAGAGTGATCATTAGGTTTAAATGCTGTTGTAAAGTTTCCGTGGTGGAATAACAATAAAGTAAAAGGTTTAGGTTTTGTAGGCCTCAACGTTTACCCAAAACAATGAGTCCTTCTTTCCTTCATTTTCTTTTGCTTTGGAGTTATTTTTAAAGTATAAAGAATATAAATAGCTATTTTAAGAGCCAACACATGGTGTGAACCGTAAACCTTTTATTTCATGATCATTGGGTTCTTGGTCACCTCCCTCACCAAGGTCCTTCTTGCCCGGTTGCTCAGTTTGGTCGGAGGGCCAGCACGAGGAAGAGTCTGGATCGTTCCATATTCTTTGCATTTCCTAATTATGGAGCTCACTGTGCTCTGGGGAACTTTCAACACTCTAGAAATTGTTTTGTACCCTTCCTCAGATTTCTATCTCTGATTTCTATGGACAGTTCCTTGAACTTCATGGTCAAGTTTTTATTTCTGCTCTGACATGCATTGTCAACTGTGGTACCTTACATGGAAAGGTGTGTTTATTTCTAAATCATGTCCAATCAATTGAGTTGGCCACAGGTGGACGCCAATCAAGTTGTAGAGAAATCTCAAGGATGATCAAAGGAAATTGGATGCACCTGGGCTCAATTTGGAGTGTCATAACAAAAGGGTTGAATACTTACTGACAAGACATTTCAGCGTTTCATTTTTAATTAATTTTTAAAAAAATTCTAAAAATAAAATTCCACTTGACATTGTGAGGTATTATGTGTAGGTCAGTGACAAAGAATCCAAATTTAATCCATTTTAAATTGAGGATCTAACACCAAAATGTGAAAAAGTCATGGGGTATGAATACTTTCTAAAGGCACTGTAGACTCAAAAATGGCTAGGCCGATCACCCAATTATGTACATGTGCTGGGAGTACCCAGGGTCAGGTCATGGGCATAAAATAATACCTCCTTCCCCACAAGGGTGGGGTGATTAGTGATTTTCGCCTGTGCACATTGTTTACCAACTCCTGCCGGATGGATATGGTATTACGAACCATGGCCAAAAAAACCCCAAATTTGTTCCACTGTCCCCTCTTAAGCTGCGCCTGGAAGGAGTGGGCGTTTCTAGTACCATAATGGTAATAACCCTTATTACCTCTGGCACCGAAGGTGGATGGAGGTTATGTTTTCACCCCTGTCTGTTAACAAGATATTTCAAAAAGTTGTGGGCAGATTCGGATGAAATTTGGCAGAGAGGTAGCGTATGCGACAAGGAAGGATCGATTCGATTTTGGTGAAGATCTGAACATGGATTCAGATACGAGAATTATTTAATTTGGAAGCAATTATTCACCATTGAGAGATCAGGCAAAAAGCTTGTGGTGAGCAAGTTGCTTCAAAAAGCCTCAATCTTGTGGTGAGGCAGTTGCCCAGAAACAACTTGCCTTCGCCTCCTGGAAAGCAAGTCCAACGGAAGGAAATCTCATTTCCTTTCACAAAGCTCGGAACAATTGTGTGTCTACCCTCAGGAGAGCCAGGAAACAATATCTCTCTACTCTCAAGACTGAACTCTCCTATCTGTCTCCCTCTTCCAAATCCTGGTGGTGTCTGGTCAAATCTGTTTCTGGTGTTTGTTTCCCCTCCATCCCCTCCCTTACCTCAAATGGCTACACAGCTGACTCCGCACGTGAAAAATCTAAATGCCTCAACTCTGTGTTTGCCTCAAAATCTTGTCCCAAACCCATTCCTCTCTGTACCCACCGTACCCAGTCGTACCCAGCTGCTCCTGGACTCTGTGTCCTTTTCTCCTGACAGGGTGAAGTTTCTGTCAATCCTCGACTCTGATTGTGCAACTGGACCAGACGGCATCATCCTACGGGTCCTAAAATCCTGCTCTGCCGCATTTTCACTCCCCCTCTCTGTTCTCTTCACCCTCTCTTTTGCTCAAGGTCATCTGTCTTCAGCTTGGAAATCAGCAAACATTACTGCTGTACACAAAAAAGGTGCAAAAACAGATCCTTGCAACTACAGACCAATCCGCCTTCTCCAAATTATCAGCCAAGTCATGGAATCCATCATTGCTTCAGATATCAAATCCTTCCTCTTCTCCAATGGCTTGATCTCTCATCATCAATTTGGTTTCAGACCAGGTCACTCTACTCGTGACATGCTGCTTCTGCTGTCTCAACAATGGATGGAGGTCCTCAATGCCAAACAGGAAATTAGAGCTGTCTTCCTTGACATATCACGTGCCTTCGATACGGTCTGGCACCATGCTCTGCTCACCAAACTCTCCTCCTATGGTATCCATGGAAATCTCCACGCATGGCTTGCGGACTTCTTCTCTAGTCGTAGTCAACGTGTGGCCCTGAATGGGTTTCTCTCATCTCCCCTTCCTGTTCAGGCTGGAGTTCCCGCAAGGCAGTGTTCTTGGCCCTGTGCTTTTTCTGGTCTTCATCAATGATCTCTCTGACTCTCTTGAAAATCCTCTCTGTCTCTTTGCTGATGACTCTACTCTCTGCCATTCCATTCCTCATCCCTAAGATCGGCAGTCTGCAGCCTCCTCACTCTCTGCAGACCTGGACAAAATCACAGACTGGTCAAACAAGTGGAACATGTCTTTCAATCCTGACAAATCTCACACTCTTACGATGTCTCTCCGAAAAGACCGACTGGACAACCCTCCCATCCACTTTCTCAACAATCCTCTCCAAGAAGTTCTGTCACTCAAGCTTTTGGGTCCCACTATCTGCCATGATCTTTCCTGGGAAAACCACATTTCCAATCTGGCCTCCAAAGCCAGTCGCTGACTGGGCATCCTCCATCGTGTGAAGTCCTTCCTTGGCACACCTGAGCTCCTCACCACATACAAGGCTTTCATCCGCAGCTCACTGGAATACTGTTCTCCCCTCTGGGCTGGTGCTCCTGCCTCACACCGAGCTCGTCTCCACGCTGTTGAAACCAAAGCATTCAGAATCATTGGAATCTCTCGCGATGAAGCCAACTCCGCGGGCCTTTCACTCACTCACCGCAGGCAGGTAGGCAGGTGGTCTTTCTGTCTTCTACCCACTCCTATTTAGCCTTGCTCCCCCAGCTCTATCTGTGCTCTGTCCCCCAAATATTCCTACAGGTCGCACAAGATCTGCCAGTAACCCTCTTCTGGTGAAATTGCCAAAATCAGGACTCTCTGCTCAACTTCACTCCTTCATTCCTCTTTACTCCCGCCTCTGGAACAAACTCCCTCACTCTCTTCAATCCCACTCCTCCCTCCAGGTCTTTAAAACAGCTGTTCACCACAATATCTTATCTTCCCCCATCCAAAACCTTGATCTCTTCTACCCCCGTTAATTCACCCCAGATCCACTTCTTTTTTTTTTGAAATCCCGACTTCTTTCTTTCCTGGAAGTTCTCACAGTGTCCATGTGTTGTTACCTTTCCCACCCCCTCCTCCCCCGCCTTCCCATGCCCCCTCACCCCAAGCCCTCTCCCTCCCCCAGATCTCCCGATGTCCCTGTTCTCTGCTGTTGTACTTGTGTGCTTCCCTCTCTCTCCCAATCTTGTCTCCCGCTCCCTTTATTGTATGTTTTGTGTGTCCATTTGTCCTTTTTTGTGATTGATGTTAGCTCTTTCACAAGCCTCGATGTTGTATACAATAAAAAAACAACAAAAAAAAAGCGATATACAACATGGTATTTAAAAAAGTTATGAACCAGCTATGACTAAACTTGGTGGACGATTTGGTTAGGTGACAAGAAAAAGCTGATTAGATTTTGGTTCAGGTCGGAATCCAGATCTGACCGATCAGTGGGATACAAAACATACACTGTTCGGCCTGGCGAAGGTATGCGCTCTACTGAGTGCTGTTCTACTTTAAGGAGTCGCATTAATTGAGTGAAACTGTGCACGTGATAAACATACCACACGATAATTTAGGTTGGCCTGTTTAGAGTTCTCATCTAAACCCATTGGTCATGATACTGGTATCTCGTCCTATGATTTGTCCATTAAAAAAGTCTAATTCATGTAAGAGTGCAATCGTGTGTCACAATGTTCTTGTCCATACAATTTATGTATAAGCTCATGTTTGCTTCTTTGCACTACATCACTAAAAACAGCAGAAGGAGAGGAGGGGAGCGAGAGGAGGGGAGCGAGAGGACGGTAGGAAAAGACGCAGGGAGTGAGATGAGGAGAGCAAGAGGAGGGAAGCGAAGGTAGGGGAGCGATAGTAGGGGAGCGAGGGTAGGGAGGGGTTGGGGAAGCTCTGGTTTGAACATTAAAAAAATTAAAGATTGATCCATGATATGAGGAAGAGTCAAAAAGCTTTTCCCTTTTCAAAGTTTCTGTGGTGAAAACAACTTCCATTCCAATGACATGAGGAAACACCCGCTGCTGGGGAAAGTCTGTGACTGGCCGAAAACGGCATAGGAAGAGAGTAACATCTGGTGGGTTTTGCTGGCAGAGGAGCATTCCTTCATAGCTCGGGAAAATCATTTTGACTCCATTTCCCATGTCCTTTCACTTTTTGTTTCATATCCACAGCAACCCATTTTGCAACAATCCCTCATCTATGGTTTATGCAAAATAATATTTTTATTATATTATTTCATTTTGCCTTTTAACACGAGGACCCCCAGAATGCATGGACAGTTAGTTACACAGCTGTTTTTGCAAATATGGCTCAGGTACTCCACCCATAAGGTTTTGCTTTAAGATTCTACCCTTGTTGCACGCAACAGGAAACGATTGACCATTTAAATAATTTCAGCAAAAAAATCATTGTTGTGAAACTAATAGCTGTTTAAAAATCAATTCGAAACAGGGGGAGGAAGGGTTGCTGGCTAGCTCCTCTGACCTGTCTAGCCTGGGTTTGATTCTCAGTCCAGCTATAAATGTCAACCTGGTATGTGTGTGTGCCGTCCCTCGGATGGATGTTAGACCGGGGGTCCTGTCTACCTCTGCTGGTGGATATTACAGATCACAGTGTTCTCAAAGTGTAGGTGACCTATCGCTGGCATTCACGCTGCAATCCAATTTTTGTACCTACCTACAGGGGGCACTGCATTAATGGCACAGCTGCTCCACCTTCCCAAATCATTCAGCCAACATACCATTTTATTGGACGATGCCTTCAACAAAAAGACACATTTTAAGCTTAGGTTTACTTGTTTGCACATGGCAATTTCCATGCATTTGGAACGTATTACACTTTATACACTTACCTGTGTAGGAACGATCTAGGCGGACATGCCGACGTTCCTCCACAGAATTTTCGGGCATAGTCTTCTGACGACACATTACCCGCTTTTCATGCTCCATCTGAATTAATACAAGATGGTCAATGGACTGTCTATATCATAGCCTTAAAATGTAACAAAAATTAAATAGGTATTAGAATCCACTTTTTTCATAACAAATCATTAACAATGGGGTAGAATTGTGCGGGCCATGGAGTAGAAGGGCTGTATCAGGTTTCAGAGCAATTGGTTGTTAAATAAGGGACAAGAGATAATTGGCAAGAGATAACAATTCAGGCAAGAGATAATGCAGTGCCTTCAGTAAGTATTCACACCCCTTGAATTTTTCACATTTTGTTGTGTTACAGCCAGAATTTAAAATGGATTAAAGAGATTTTTTTTTTGTCACTGATCTGCACATATCATCCTATAATGACAAAGTGGATTTTTTTTTAAAACTTTCTCCAAAATAATTGAAAACGAAAAGCTGAAATATCTTGAGTCAATAAGTATTCAACCCCTTTGCTATGACACTCCAAAATGACCTCAGCTGATTCCAATTTGCTTTGATCATCCTTAAGATGTCCCTGAAACTTGACTGGAGTCCATCGGTGGCCAATTCAATTGATTGGACATGGTTTATAAAGAAACACACCTTTCTATATAAGGTCCCACAGTTGACAGTGCATGTCAGAGCAGACGCTCTACCCTGAAGTCCAGGGAGCTGTCTATAGAACTCTGAGATAGAATTGTGAGGAGGCATAGATCCGGGGAAGGGTATAAAACAATTTCTAGAGTGTTGAGAATTCCTGAGAACGCAGTGAACTCCATCATTAGGAAATGGAAAGAATATGGAACTACCCAGACTCTTCCTAGAGCTGGCCGTCCGAGCAAACTGAACAACCGGGAAAGAAGGACCTTGGTCAGGGAGGTGACAAAGAACCCAATGACCACTCTGACAGAACTATCGAGTTCCTTGGCTAAAATGGGAGAACCCACTGAAAGGACAACAGTTTCTGCAGCACTTCACAAATCGACACTTTATGGGAGACTGTCCAGACGGAAGCCACTCCTGAGAAAAAGACACATGACAGCATGCCTCGAGTTTGCAAAAATGCACGTGAAAGACTCAGAGCATGAGGAAAAAGATTGTGATCTGATGAGACGAAAATTGAACTCTTTGGCCTGAATGCAAAATGCTACATCTGGTGGAACAAAACACAGTTCATCACCCATTTAACACCACCCCTACAGTGAAGCATGGTGGTGGCAGCATCATTCTATGGGGTGTTTTCAGCGGCAGGGACTGGGAGTCTTGTAAGGATAGAGGGAACGATGAATGGAGCCAAATACTGGCAAATCTTTGAGGAGAACCAGTGTCAGAGTGCAAAAGACCTCAGACTGTGGTGAAGATTTAAGTTCCAACAGGACAATGACCCCAAGCCTACAGCCAAAGCAACACTGGAATGGCTTCAGAACAAGAACTTAATAATCCTTCAGTGGTCCAGCCAAAGCCCAGACTTGAATCCCATTGAGAATCAGTGGAAAGACTTGAATATTGCTGTTCACCGATGCTCCCCATCCAACTTGGGAGAGTTTGAGCAAATCTGCAAGGAAGAATGGGAGAAACTCCTGAGATCTCAAAGAAGGCTAAAAGCTGTAATCGCTGCCAAAGGTGCTTCTATGGAGTATTTAATCAGGAGGTTGAATAGTTATGTAAATGAGATATTTCTGTATTTTATTTTTAAATATTTTTGAGAAATTTCAAAAAAAATAAAAATAAATCCACTGACATTATGTGGTATTGTCAATCAATGACAAAAATCTCAATTATTAGCGCTGAGGAAGCGCCTCTAGCGAATGACTTCCAGCCAGTGTAACGCGAATTCCTGTCACAGGAATTCTGAGATCATATAAGTGTGACGTGGCAGTTCCTGATTGGTTCGTGTTGGGGAACCCCTTCTCGCTGCCGACGTGACGTAAATTCGCGCACGCGCACTGGTGAAGCACGAGATTCGGCCCAAGGTTCTTATTATTATTATTTTTGTATACAAGATCGAGGCTCGAACCATGATCGAGGCTCGAAATTCCATGCCCGAACCTCAGCGCAATCCAAGAGGATTCACTTGTTCCATTTTTAATTCAGTCTGTAACATAACAAAATGTGAAAAACGTCAAGGGGTGTGAATACTTTTTGAAGGCACTGCAGATGAACTGATTAGATTTTGGTATCAAAGGTCAGACGTCATGTCAGGTTAAAAACACGACACTCGAGAACAACTGAAGGGATTTAAATCAAACTTGGTA
The DNA here is from genome assembly GCF_964187855.1 of Myxine glutinosa. Lineage (NCBI taxonomy): Eukaryota > Metazoa > Chordata > Myxini > Myxiniformes > Myxinidae > Myxine > Myxine glutinosa. The sequence continues at coordinate 216,015,046 of NC_136262.1, read as the reverse complement.
CAAGTATGTATAATGATGGAATAATGTGGGCAGAAGCATATCGTTCGACGTTGCGATGTCGAAGAGTGCATTGTTGTTAAAAAAAAAAATACACATTGTGCTTAGCTATATATTTTTTTAAACACCTTTGGAAGCCATTTTTCCCAGCAGAGCAGGGGTTGGCCTTTATCGGGCACCGTGGTCCCCTTTTTGAAGCAATGTTTTATGGCCGGATGCCCTTCCTGCCGCCAACCCTGTTAGTCGCCTCTTGCCACACACAGGGAATTTCCAGTGAGCTGGTTCTCAATTTGCCGACCTCGGAAGGATGACAGGCTGAGTCAACCCCCCTGGCGTTAATTCAGCGATCGACCGGGATTCAAACCCAGGATCCTAGGATCCCAAGCCGGCACCCTAACCGCTAAGCCAACACCAGGCCGTTATATTGTCCCTAGCTATACTGTCCATAAATTATTTATGCTGCCTCGTCAGCATCACGTATTACAAGACGGCTTACCTTGCCATTTTCCCTGTTTACCAGAGTAAATCTATGCTGTGCGAATCACGTGGACCGAACTACCTAACTAACGCGGACCTGCTATCCATATAACAATATAGCTTTTGAACCCCACACTCACCCCCTGCCCCCTCCTTCCACATAACAATATGTTCATACAACCGTTTAAGAAAAGCAAAGGGAAGCCTCAGGATGACCACCACTTATGAAGAGAAAGCCATTTATAATAGACTAAATAGAGCATTGTTAGTGGACTTGGAAAGAACTTACCAAATTGTGAAATGAGACTAGGACAAATAAAAAAATGGGGTTCTAAAGGGAAATCAAAGGAGACTACAATAACAGCATCCCCTGAAACCCACAAAGTCAAATCAAACCCTGAGAAAACATTTACAATTCAGAATATGAAAAACACACTCAGTTACAAGAAAAAGTTTTAATTGAAGATGGATCGGTGAGATTATTTTAAATTGTTGACATTTTGGAAAACGTTCTCGAGACATAGATTGCACGAGTTGAATAGGGGAGATTTGAGATCCATTTCATGAAGAGGACCTTCAGAAAAAAATAATTGTAGTTATTTTTAACCATTTTGCAGAAAAGTGAGGCCTTATTGGAAATAGCATGTTCACATCAACAGTACGCTGCTGTAAACAAGAATCTGTTTTGCCCAAGGCAAAGGCAGCACCAGGTGAAAACGTAGATGACATGTGAGGGATAGGTTTTAGTTTTGTCCTTGGGTAAAACCGAAAAGGAAAACATTAATCATTATCAAATGCGAGTTTAATTCGACATGATTTTGTTCTTGCGTAAATTTCATGAAGATTCTTAGAAATTTACCTCGTACGTCTACAAATGGCATAGATTAGAAAATATCATGCGGAATACAAAAGGAGTGTGGCGTGTTGTCTTCAAATATCTTGAAGAGGTGGGTCAGCATTGGTTGACGTTCATGGATTTTGGCGAGACCCCATGCATTGGATATTCATGACAATTTAACAAGAAGTATACAAATAGGTGATGTGAATTACTTGGGTCATTGGGAAACTTAGGGTGAGCTCGCGTTTACATTTTGGTTTCAGCTCTGCTCCACCAGGAGGTGAGTGTGCCGATTGGCCAGAATGATAATCTCTAAACGACAGTACTTAGGCCACTGGGGTGGTATCTCTGGCTGACTTCACTATTCCCTACATGTATCAAACATCGGATTGGTGATGATATCAAGATGAGGACCCTTTCTCATCTGTAACTCCCCTGTAGCCATGATTGCGTAACATCCTATGGAATATCAGATCAAATAATACATGTCTTGCAAGTTATTGGAATAATAAAAGCAATGATGATCCTTCACTTGATATGGCAAAAAAGTCTACACTGACAAACAAAATTCGAAAAAGGGGTGGGGAAAGAGCAAAGAAAGTAAACAAAATAAAAAAACATACTCGGCTGGTGAGCCTCTGGAACTTCCTCCGACGGAGCATAATCTCCTTTGCTTGTCTCTCACTGTCCTCCACAGGTAAGGAATGTCTGTTGACTGTTGCCAGCTGGAGACAAGCGAGACAAGGAAACACATTGTACCGCTTTCACCAGACAATTTATTTGTCTCAACTATCAGGACGAAAACAAAGCTTGCAGCATTGGCAGGTATTAAGTGAGTGCGGTATTTCAATGCAATACTGTACAAGTATGATTTCAAAACGTGACATAGAGGCCGCACATAAATATATGAAAGTAGTGTTGTCATTACTTTAAATACCAGTTGATCTCAGAATTTTATGTGCTTGCCGAAATGTTTAAGATCAAATAAATCTGGACAAAAAAAAAAACAGGATTCTCAATCCCCTTGTATGGGATTATGCAACTCGAAGCAGGTATCGTCCTCCCAAGAAGAAAGTCGGTATGGTTTCTGCCTACTCCCCTCCTTTTTTCATTCTAAAATGCCCATCTGTACCTGTGGCATGAAATGCTTTGAATGATCGAATGACCAATTCATAATACATTTCCCTGCACAATATAAAGACTAAAGCGAAGTCGATGGTGCGGGATTGCAAATCCTCATGTTTCCCACCGAAAGCAAAGTTCATAGATGGCAAAAATTACGCCAGGAATGATCCAATATCAAATTTTGAGTCCCCACACCCCCTCCATTTTTACCCCTGTGACCATAAACACCCACCCCCTAGGGCATGAACTGGAGGTCAAATCCCAAAAAATCATTGTCAAAGGGAGGCACAAAGCACCCCTCCCTTTGTATAAGGGATCGTTTCTCTGTATGCAGCTTTAACATGGGGTCTGAAAATACGTCTCTCGGCTTCTACTGGACAAAATCGGCTGAAAATTTCAGACGTAATGCTTTGTACATCGAGGTAATATGTTCCAAATTTCAGCAACGTCTGTTTAGAAAAACCCTCGAAATCACATTGGTGTCTGTCTGTCCATCCGCCCAAAATGTGTTGGCGCTCATATCTCAAGGACTATACATTGAAACTAGCTGAAACTTGGAATATACATCGGCCAATAGGTCTAGTTTTACGTGCTCCTTGTCAAACCCCGGTCACGGTGTACCTCCGAGCCTCGAGAGGAGTCACGGCAGAAAGATGTGTTATTCTGTGTGTCAAAGATCAATGGTGAAACCACACCAATTGTTACCAACAAACAAGTATTGTATTAAGGTCACACAAGAATAACAGTACAATAACAATATTAATCAATTGTACAACCAATATATCATTCCTATGATGGTACCATCAGTTTCGTACAATATAACCCACTGTGCTCCAAGTGAGCGAAAATAACATTCCCAATGTCTCTGTCCCAGCTTCAAACCAAAGTTGATCCACGCTCCAGGGATCGTCAGAAAGATGTTATATCGAGACCAGAATCCCGTTCGGTTGACAGTCACACTGCCAAAGATGGGCAAAGATGTCCTCATGAGGCGACTGGGAAAATCACACCTTCGGGTATGGATGTTCAACGGCTCCCCACACAGCGAACCGCAAATTCCCACTCGAAATCTACGTTACACATGCAAACCAAGCTAACGGCTGGATGCTTTGAAATGGTTGGAGCGAGGTGAAAAACCTGGAGCGATGCGAAATCAGGAAATCCACATTACACACACACACCAGGTTAATGGCTGGATGCGTTGAAATGGTTGGAGCAAGGTGCTTCCGGTTCCTCGGGCGAGTGAAGCGTACTTCGAGCTCTCCACGGCATCGAAGTTTAAGTGTTTTCCCATTCTTGTCTTTGTCAAATTTCCACTGGTTATTTTGCTGTGTACGTGTTATTGTGTGTTTCTGGTTGGTATTGGTTTGTAATTCGTACAAACTTGTGTGTAGTTAATCGTTTTCTGGGTCGTACCTTGTGCGCAGCCTGGTAACTAGGGGCTTCCCTCCCCCCGTCGGTGTTTTGTCGATTTGGGTTCTTTCCTTCACTGTATTGCTTGTTTCTTTTATTTTATTTTCTCCCCCTCACCTCACATCCCCAGACAAAGAATTCTATATTGATTCTTTCTCTCCTCCCGGACACGTTTGTTCGCTCTCCTCCTCGTCTCGACTTGTGCCCCGCCCCCTGTATCTCGTTTTTCTTCCGCCTCTGCTCCTTCTTTCTCAAATCCACGTTCTCGCTTGGAGACTTTTCCCAGATTGTTTTTCATGGTTTTCATGGTTCTGTTTGGATATTGTTGGAATATGTTTAAACCGCAGCCGTGATGCTGATGCCCCCCCCCCCCCGAATTTCCATGTTTTAAACGTTTCCCAGTGTGTACCCTGGTCAGAATAGGTACACCGTATCCCTGCGTGTCGTAAGAGACGACTAAGAGGGTTGGCGTCAGGAAGGGCATCCGGCCATAAAAACATTGCCTCAAAAAGAGAACCATGACAATTACAACTACATATGGGCAGGGTGCAGCCCGAAGTGGAGATCGGTTTCTGAGGTTGGGACATGGAATGTAGGGACAATGACAGGGAGATCAGGAGAAGTGGTGGAAGTATTGGTCAGAAGAAGAGTGGACATATGTTGTGTGCAAGAGACGAGATGGAAGGGAAGTGGTGTGAGAATGGTGAAGGGTAGGCAGGGACAGAAATACAAGTTTGTGTGGCAAGGGTGCCCGGAGGGCGTGAATAGTGTTGGTGTCCTGTTTTCTGAGGAGTTTGTAGACAGTGTGGTGAGTGTGACTAGAGTGAGTGATAGGTTGATGATGGTGAAAATGATGATTGGAAAGCTCTTGGTGGACGTCATCTCGGGATATGCTCCGCAGGTTGGTCGAAGCAGTGAAGAGAAGGACAAGTTCTGGTGTGCGATAGAGAAGCTGATGGAAAACGTGAAAGATGAGGAAGTTGTTGTGGTGGGAGGAGACCTGAATGGACATGTGGGAAGGAGTATGGATGGTTTTGAGGGGGTTCATGGGGGTTACGGATATGGTGTGAGAAATGGAGAATGTGAAAGGATTTTGGGGTTGCTGATGGAGCTGATTTGTTGATTTGTAATACTCAGTTCCAGAAAGAGGATAATAAGCTTGTTACATACACGTCAGGTGGGTCGACGACAACCGTTGACTACCTGATGGTGCGTAGGCGAGATAGGGGGCACCTCCGGGACACAAAGGTGATTCCCGGGGGAGGAGGCTGTTTCACAGCACCACTTGGTTGTCTGCGACATAAGGGTGAAAGGTGCGAGGAGAGCTCGGCGGGTGAAGTACCAACCAATAATGAAGGTGTGGAGGTTGAAAGAGGTGACAGTAAGGGAGGCATTAAAAGAGAGGCTGAGTAGGGTAGAGGATGATGTGGTTGAGCTTGAAAGTAGTTGGTTGTCAATGAAAGCGAGGCTGTTGGGAGCCGTTGGTGAGGTATGTGGATGGACAAAAGGACCACCGAGGCACTCGGAAACATGGTGGTGGGATGATGAAGTTGGAAAGAGGATTGACGAGAAGAGGAAGAAGTTCAAGGAGTGGCAGAAGGCAAAGGGTACGGGGGCAGAAACAGCAGAGCATGAAAGTTATAAGGCAGCCAGGAAGGCTGCAAAGAAAGAGGTAGCAAAGGCGCAGGAGGCATGTAGGAAAATGTTCGGAGAACGCTTGGATTCGGAAGGGGGTCAGAAAGCAGTATTCAGGATTGCAAAGCACATAGTCCTTGAGCCAACCGGCCATATTTTGAAGTGAATGCTCCGGCGGGGGGAGTAATTCTCATTATGATTTTCCATTAGACCAATGTCTCAAGTGTCAGAAAAGGTGTGATGGACATCTGAGAACGGTAGCTTAGTGCCCGGATGGACGCCATCTTTGAAACCACCCAGCTCGAAAATGCCCATTTGGTGGGGTACATTGTTGCACGTGTATCTGGACTTCTATACTAGCTATCGATGTGCGGTTGACGACTAAATATACGTCCGATGTGTACCGTCTAAATAAAAAATAATATGAAGCATTTTGTTTTAGATTAATTATTATAAAAATCAATTATCGAAAAAAAATCATATATTTTTCAATATTTTATTATTAGACTTGTACTTTTTTTAGTGAAACAACACTGGTATGATTTTCCAAATTATGCATTGTGCTACACCGTTTATCTGTCTATAAAAATAACTCAAAAACTAAAACATATCATCCACCACGAGTGTACACAAAAAATATATGAAAAGGCATGCACTTTCCACAAACCGAAACTATGTCAGTTGGAATTTCCCGCCGATAATCAACCCACAGAACCCAGTGCCGAAAGTGACGTCAGTCTATTCTATATCTATATTCTATATTCTATATCTCAGTCTGAGATTTGTTGCGGTGACCTGATTAATTTCTGAGGGGGGGGGGGGGGGGGGGGTGGGTGGCTTAAGAACTAAAAGTGAACATGTTAGATGGCGCCACATACAACTCTATTATAGAGTTGTATTGTGGTGCCATCTAACATGTTCACTGACTTGGATGAGTATGTCTATGTAAGCTGGCGAGCTTTTCGGATATCGGAGTAATCTAACGTCAGTCTTTTTGTTCTTTCAGCTGAGATGGCCGGTGTCGAGGCGAAACGGGCGAAGATTGAACCTGAGTCCGGAACGTGCATCCTGTGCAGCAAGAAGTCGCCACTCTCTGAACTAAGCAAGGCAGCGGGCAACAGTTCTTGGAAGACATTGTGTGACGCAGCCGCAGTTAGAAACTTTTATCCAATTCTAAAGCTAGTCCAAGAAGGCGCAGTTGAACTTCCTAATATTCCAATATTATACCATAGAGCTTGTAGATCAGACTTCACTCACAAAAACCACCTAGCTACTTTGACCAATGCAGCTAGAAGTTCTTCAGTTGATACTGGCGATGCGGTGCGACGGCGATCATCACGGGAAGAGACAGGATCAACTTCAACGGTCTACGATGATAAATGCATTTTTTGCCAGCGTGCTTCAAAATTCATAAAAGGCAGTCGTACCCGTGAAACAGTTGTCTTGGCTGTTGAACTTCGAGCAGATAAGACAATAAGAGATGCTGCGACAGCTCGCAATGATGAGAGAGTTTTGGCATTGACTACACGAGATATGGTTGCAGCTGAGGCTCGCTACCACTTCTCCTGCTATAGAAACTACACACGGCCCCAAAAACCTCAAGTAGAAACTGACATTGAAGATAATATCGAGAAAAAAGAAATGATACGATGTATATTCAATTTCATTCGCACTGACTTGTTCTTGAACCCGAGGATTGTTCCAATAGTTGATGTTGCAACAGATATCCTGTCTTCAGATACATTTTCAGTTGATGTTCGTGACTCCATCAAGAAGAATCTGCAGCGCACATTACAAAGAGAGTTTGGAGAATCGCTCATCTTCTTCAATGTGAAACACCGTGTATACTTGATGCCCGATAATCTGACAAAGCGAGAGATTGCTGCAGAGTGCGTAAACCTGAAAGCAGAAGTGAAAGCATTTGAACGAACGGACGGTGAAAGTAACATTGTGCGTGCAGCTACTTCTGTTGATCAGACAACAGAAGAAACAGTAAACAAAGATACGCAAACAGCTGGAGGAACACGAGGTTTTAGTCTTCGACAAGGGGCTGTGTCACGATACTATCTAACTGCAGAAAATCGGGCTACTGCACTGAGGCAACTACGAGAAACTATCCTTGTGAATGGCAGCGACACATCTCACGCCAAGCACCCTGACTTGTCTACTTCTCGCATCAAACGTGATGAGTCTGGCGTCACAGCTATCTGTGATCTACTGGAAAATGACTGGACCAATCCATTCGCCGATGATCCGTCATGTCTTCTCAGTATATCTACCGGAGCGGCTGCGAGGGAGGACGTTTCTAATGACCTACTCAACACCCTGCAAAAGGGGGAAGCGGCGTATCAAAGCTTCCAGAAACGTCTTGAAGAGGGAACAGGCTTTCATGACACATTGAACAAGCTAAACTTGAAGACCTTTGGTAAGATCAAGCAGAAAGTTGTGAAGGGCACAAACAAGGAGATCATCCTGAGAGCTGACAGACAACTGTTTGCCACCATGATACTCATCGCCAAGACAAGGAACCTCGACATGCAACTTGTCCTTTGTCACCCACTAGGGCCGTTACCATGGTCTTTGGCAAACGTTGATGGGTCAATGAAAAAAACGAACAAAGCTGCACTTGCGAAACACATGGAAGGTCTTGTGGAACCAGCCGAGAACGTTGACAAGCGAAGTGCAACAATAATTGATGCGATGGCTCTCATACAAAAGATGCATGGCGAGAACGACACGTTCGAAGAACTATCTGACCGCATCCTTGCTGCAGCGCTTCACGCTGGTCAAAGCAGTGAGCGCATCGATGTTGTCTTTGACACATACACAGAAGAATCCATCAAAGCAGCTGAGCGTGTGAACCGCGGTTCAAATGAAGGCATCAGTTTCAGCGAGATCAGACCCGCACACAAAATCATGAACTGGCGGCGTCTCCTTGCTTGCAGCCAGACAAAGGAGAAACTGGTTGTGTTTCTGGCGGAGTCGTGGAAACATGAAACAAATCGCGAAAAGCTAGGCAACAGAACACTGTATGTCACCTGTGGTGAAAAATGTCTGGTACTGACCCGCGATAGGTGGAAGTTGGTGCAAGCACTCGAATGTAGCCACGAGGAAGCAGACACGCGAATGTTTCTCCACGCAAAGCACGCCGCTACCCACTACAAGACGATCATCTTAGTGGCAGATGACACCGACGTTCTGATCATCAGTCTTCATCTCAGCAGAACCATCGATAGTCAGCTCTTCATCAGACGAGGAACAAAGGTTCGAGTCAGAATGATCGACGTTGGAAAGTTGGCTGCGGTATTGGGGTCTGGAGTTTGCAGTGCATTGCCAGGGCTTCATGCATGGAGCGGGTGTGACACTGTGAGTGCTCTGGCTAGCCAAGGAAAGATAAAGGCTTTGAAGCTTGTGCAAGCGAATGAGCTGTATCTTCAAGCATTCACAGATCTGGGATCTTCGTGGAATGTACCAACAGACGTCTTCAATAGCATTCAGGCCTTCACGTGTCAGCTGTACGCCAAGAACACGAAGATCGTCGGTGTTAATTCGCTCCGTTATCACATGTTCTGTGCAAAGAAGGGCCAGATCGAATCTGGACAATTGCCGCCTTGTGAAGACTCCTTGATGCAGCATACGCTTAGGGCCAACTATCAGGCGGCTATCTGGCGACGCAGCCTTGAAAACCTACCAGACGTCCCAACACCATCAGCAGGACATGGTTGGGAACTCGATGATGGCGGTTCGCTCACAATCCGATGGATGGCGGGTCTACCAGCTCCAGATGTCGTCTTGAATCTCATCTCATGCACATGCAGAAGGACGTGTCGACCGTCAGATTGCTCCTGCATACTGAATGGGTTGAAGTGCACTGTTGTGTGTAAGCTGCAGGGATGCTCCAACATGGTGCAGGATGATGCTATCGTGGCTCAGGATGCCAATGACTCTGATGGCGACTCTGATGATTAACTTTGTGTGCACTGTATATTGTATAGCATATGTTGTTCTCTATTATAATGCAGGCCAAATTGCCTGAAAATCTTTATAGACAGATAAACGGTTTAGCAAAATGTATAATTTGGAAGATCATACCGGTGTTATTTGACTAAAACATGACATGTTCAATGATACCTCCGCTTGCTTATTAGGAATATACATCGTATGGTGTTAAAATCAGCTCCATACGTCTTTCCAAACTCTAGTAATGAATAATTAATATAATTGGCGGCCATTTTGAAATCCAAGATGGCCACCAAAGTGCAGATTTCCTATGTAACAATTTCCGCCTGCTTATTAGATATCGTATGGTGTTAAAATCCTCTCCGTACGACATTCCTAACTTGCGTTATCGTCAGAATAGATAATGCCAGCGGCGGCCTAAGTCATTTTATGCCTCTTTACATTTATTTGTTGTAAACTCGTGGTGGATGATATGTTTTAGTTTTTGAGTTATTTTTATAGACAGATAAACGGTGTAGCACAATGCATAATTTGGAAAATCATACCAGTGTTGTTTCACTAAAAAAAGTACAAGTCTAATAATAAAATATTGAAAAATATATGATTTTTTTTCGATAATTGATTTTTATAATAATTAATCTAAAACAAAATGCTTCATATTATTTTTTATTTAGACGGTACACATCGGACGTATATTTAGTCGTCAACCGCACATCGATAGCTAGTATAGAAGTCCAGATACACGTGCAACAATGTACCCCACCAAATGGGCATTTTCGAGCTGGGTGGTTTCAAAGATGGCGTCCATCCGGGCACTAAGCTACCGTTCTCAGATGTCCATCACACCTTTTCTGACACTTGAGACATTGGTCTAATGGAAAATCATAATGAGAATTACTCCCCCCGCCGGAGCATTACTTTTGGTCTGGCTCAAGGACTAACATAGCGAAAGAGAGGTGTGATGTGATGTGGGTGAGTTGCTTGAAGGATGAAGTGGGACAAATCGTTGTCGACCCAGATGGAATTAAAGGAAGATGCTAAAGATATATGGAAATGCTGTTGAATACAGAGAATGAATGGGATGGCAACATAGAGAGTAACCCAATTTTAGGACCGGCAGAGACGATAACTGAGAAGGAAGTTGAGGAAGCGATAAAAGCAATGAAGAGTGGAAAAGCGGGAGGGCCGACGGGAGTTGTGGGAGATATGTTGAAGGCAGCAGGAAGTTGGGGTGTGAAGAGAATGACAGAGATCTGTAATCTGGTGGTGAAAGGCCGCATTCCAGTGGACTGGGAACTGAGTACCCTCGTCCCTCTATACAAGGGGAAAGGTGACCCTCTGGAGTGTGGCTCGTACCGAGCGATAAAGTTGTTGGAGCATGGAATGAAGGTATTGGAAAGGGTGTTGGAGAGGAGGATAAGGAAAAAAGTGAAGATCGACGAAATGCAGTTTGGATTTATGCCAGGAAGAGGAACGACAGAAGCGCTTTTCATTGTGAGGCAGTTGCAGGAGAAGTACATGGAGAAGAGGAAGAAGTTGTTTTTTGGGTTTGTTGATCTGGAGAAAGCATTCGATAGGGTTCCACGCAAAGTATTGACATGGGCATTGAGGAAGTTAGGAGTGGAGGAATGGTTGATCAGAGTAGTGATGGCAATGTACAAAAGAGCGCGCACAGCTGTAAGGACGAAGGATGGGAACAGTGGTGAGTTTGAGGTGAAGGTGGGAGTGCATCAGGGGTCGGTACTAAGTCCACTACTATTTGTAGCTGTGATGGAGGTGCTGGCTCAGAACGTAAAGGAGGGTTTACCGTGGGAGTTGTTGTATGCAGATGATCTGGTGTTGATTGCGGAAAGTATGGATGGACTGAAGGAAAAGATGAACAAGTGGAAGGAATGTATGGAGACAAAAGGTCTGAAGGTGAATATCGGAAAGACGAAGGTGATGGCAAGTGGTAAAGCATGTGGTGAGGTGGAAAGAACTGGGAAGTGGCCGTGTGCTGTGTGCAGGAAGGGTGTCGGAGTGAACTCCATTCAATGTACAATGTGCGCTGAGTGGGTTCATCAAAAATGTAGTGGTCTGAGAGGGTCATTTACCAGTGTGGCAGCTACATTCAAATGTAAGGTGTGCACAGAGGGAGCTGCAGATGGGGGAAATGTTGAGTTGGATCTTGGAGACGGCGTGAAGCTGGAAGGTGTGAAAACATTTTGCTACCTCGGAGACATGCTGAATGGAGAAGGTGGATCAGACTCGGCAACGGTTGCTCGAGTGAGATGTGCATGGAAGAAGTTTCGGGAACTGAGTGGCGTGCTGATGAGGAGGAGAGTGTCGCTGAAGCTGAAGAGAAAGGTGTTTGCTGCATGTGTGAGAAGTGTTATGATTTATGGGAGCGAGACATGGGTAATGAACGTAGAGCAGCAACGAAGGCTGGAAAGGGTGGAAATGCGAATGGTTCGATGGATGTGCGGAGTATCGTTGAGAGAGAGGAAGACAAATGATGAATTGCGGAAGATGATGGGAATATTGCCTGTGATTGATGCTGTGAAGAGGAACAGGTTGAGATGGTTTGGTCATGTGTTGAGGAAGGATGAAAGTGACTGGTTGAGAAGAGTGATGGAAATTAATGAAGAAGGAAGTAGAGGACGGGGAAGACCGAGAAAGACTTGGCTAAAGATGGTGGAAGAAGAAATGCCGGCAAGGGGGTTAACAAGGAGAGATGCAGAAAATAGGGCAAAATGGAGAAGATTGTCATGGGGACCGCAAGGCTAACCCCCGCTCTAGCAGGGAAAATGGCCTTAAAATGCATGTTGAGGTGAAAAACCTGGAGCGATGCGAAATCGGTCGCGAGGCAAAATGGCCAACGGTCCATTCGAGACGTAACGGCACTCCAATGATTCTCTTCGGAATCAACCGCAACACCTGTCACGCATGTTTATCTGTCACAGCGATAACAACTCTTTCATAGGAATCCCTTTCCCAGGAAACTCCAAAGTTCGCTCGTGTTACGTGCTCCTCCCCAAACCCCTGGTCACGGTGTACCTCCGAGCCCTGAGAGGAGTCACGGCAGAAAAATGTGTTATTCTGTATGTCAAAGATCAATGGTGAGGCCATACTAATTGTTACCAACAAACAAATATTGTATTAAGATCACACAAGAATAACAGTACAACAACAATAGTAATCAATTGTACAACCAATATATATTTCCTATGATAGTACCATCAGGTTCGTACAATATAACTCACTGTGCTCCAAGTGAGCGAAAAGAAGAACATTCCCCAATGTCTCTATTCCGGCATCAAGCCCAAGTCGATCCGCTCCAGCGATCGTCAGAACGATGTCCAATCGAGACCAGAATCCCGTTCGGATGACAGTCACAGTCACGCGGCCAAAGCTGCGCAACGGTGCCCTGAAGGCGACGGGGAAATCCAAAGGCGCCCTCCAGGCAACTGGGAAATCACACCCTCGGGTATGGACGTTTCACTGCTCCAAACCGGCGAAACAGCAGATTTACCTTCAAAATCCACATGACACACACACACACCAGATAAATGTCTGGATGCGGTGAAAATGGTTGAAGCCAAGCGAAAAACCTTGCGCGATGCGCAAAGCACGCAAGTAAGGTTGGCCAACGGCCCGTTCTCGAGCCGTAACGGCACGACGATGATTCTCCTCGGAATCAACCGCCAAAACCTGACACACAGGTTGATCTGTCACAGCGATAACAACTCTGTCGCAAGAATCCCTTTCCCGGGAAACCCGAAGTTCGCGAGTGACCTCCGTTCGTCAACGTTTGCTCCAGACCTCGAAGCAGCTCGGCTTCTTCCCCGACTCACTCGCTCCGCCTTCCTCTCCTCCTCTTGCTCTTCGTCGTCGTCCGGTTCCGGTTTCATTTAAAACATTGACTTTTTACCTTTTGAAAATAGTAACCTCGATCTCCCTTAAACCACAACAATAATAGTACCAAAAAAAAATAAAAAATATATTTACAGTGAATGAAAACCACAACAGCGGAAGTGACGAATCCGTAACACTTCCCCCCCTCAAGAAAGAAAGTTTGAACATAGTGAAAACTTTCTTTGCAGGCAAAAACTCTTTTAACAAACAAAAGTAAAACTCACACCCAAATCATCAATTCCCGTGAGCAACGATAATTAATATTTCCCAAAATAAAGCAACAAATCTTCCAAACAACCTACAGAAATTTCCAAAGTTAGTTCACTCTGGACAAAGCATCAGCAACGACATTGTCCCTGCCCTTTCCGTGCTCAATTTCCAAGTTGAACTCCTGCAAAGCCAAACTCCATCTCATCAACCTCTGGTTTTTATTTTTCATTTTTTGAATGAAGGTTAAGGGGTTGTGATCAGTAAACCAAAGCAAAGCAAATCTATAGCACTTTTTGAAGGAGGCCGAGCTGAGAGCCAGGTTTCATGGTGGTTGGGTGGTGAGGCCTGGAAGTATTCACTGCATGGACGCATTTAAGAACGTGGAGTTCACGGGTTAATCCATGTAGGAATCTTGGCTCGGCTGCTCCTGAGCACTCAGTGCTTCCAACTCTTCTCTTGATCATAAAAATCATAATCACGGTTGTAGAGTCGGGTGCTGTAGTCACGTGAGTAGCGGTCCCCATCTCGGCTACCACCGTAATAGTCATCCCGTCGAGAGTTGCCAAAACTGCGCTGCTGCTGCTGGGAGCCTCCGTAGTAATCACGACTGCGGCCACCACCAAAACGACTACTCCCACCCCGGGAGCCATAGCCACCCCTGAAACTACCTCCACGTTTTCCTCCTCTGTAGCCCCCGCGTCTGTAGCCAACGACGAAGTTGCCTTCTCTACTGTTATGGTCCGACCATCCAAATCCTTGCCATTCAAATCCTTTTCTGCATCTTTGGCGTCCTTTGTGTTTTCAAACGTGACAAACCCAAACCCTCTCGACTTTTGCGTCTCCCTGTCTTTTATCAGCAGCACTTCCAAGAGTGGTCCATATTTGCCAAAGATACAGTGCAGAACATCTTCACTTGTGTCAAAGTTCAGTCCACCTACAAAGAGCTTGCCAACATTGCCTCCATCCATGACTTGTGTGTGCTGACACTTAGTGTCAGGGTACTCGACAAGAAGTGCCTGTGCAAAGCGTGACGTCAGTACCTTCTCTTTCTCTTCAGAGCGCTTCCTACCCACAGCACGAATCGCGGCACAGGATGGAAAGATACCCGGAATCTCCTGCTCTAACTGTGCGGTGTTATTTTCCATACTAGGCTTTTCAACAAACATCGGATTACCAGAAACTTGACCACCGGCCAAATCATTTCCGATAACAAAAGAGATTCCCTCTACAGGAAGAGTGGCTTGTAAACCTACGGTGACCGGTCCTGACACCAAATCAGACTTCAAATGGATAACATGAAGTGGAGCTTTAACATAGCCACCAACCCCCTGTAAAAGAACACTAACACCAGTTTCCGTCTTCTCTGACAATGGCAAAATGCCTTCAAGCATCAAAGATTGATGTGCTCCTGTGTCCCTCAATACCCTAACAGGTCTCTGGTTCATTAAGTCTCCATCCAGTGACACAAACCCCTCTGAAATAAAAGGTTTGTAACCCTCTTGAACAAGGTCGTTCTGTGATGCCGTAACTTTGGCATGGGAACCTTCACAAGGCACTGTCCTCCAAGGACGATTTCTCGCATTTGCCAATGCATTCGGAGTTGTACTAGTCTGACTCCACTCCTGATTTTTCCTTTTCAGGGCGTAAAATTGGGACATCAAATGCCCAGGTTTCTTGCAAAAAGCGCAAGCGGCCCGGAGGAAAAACTCATGGTCTGCCTTGGGCCCCCCGGAAGATAAGTCTGTCTTGGAACTGTAGTCTTCTGATCCCTAAAAGTCGCGGTATGTGATTTGTCCTCATAGTCATCTCTAGGCCGCCTCCATGAATATTTGTTCTCCGAACCTGATTTACCATAACTCCCGTGGCTAACTCTAGGCGGGAAGTTAGGTTTGTGGAACCCCATCCTGTGTGTCAAGGCATAGTCATCTGCCACGGTTGCTGCCTCATACAACTCTGGTACTTTCTTTTCATCCAGATGTACTTTAATGTCCGCGTGGACACACTGTTTGAATTCCTCTACCAAGATCAATTGTCGCAACAGTTTGAAGTCTTTCCCAATCCCCTTCGA
This sequence comes from Myxine glutinosa, assembly GCF_964187855.1. NCBI lineage: Eukaryota > Metazoa > Chordata > Myxini > Myxiniformes > Myxinidae > Myxine > Myxine glutinosa. The sequence goes on along the minus strand of NC_136262.1, from coordinate 215,999,429 downwards.
GTCACACCACCGATCAAACATGGTTTCCTTTATTCTGGCAAAGTCCACATGGGTCTCACTCTCCCTCTTCCTGGCATTCCTGAATTTTTGCCGGTAAGCTTCAGGGACCAATTCATAGGCTTTGATAATGGTTTTCTTCACTATCTCATAATCTGCACATTCGTCAATCAGTAAAGCCGAATAGATATCTTGAGCTTTACCCACAAAACACTTTGTACTAACATAGCCCAGGACCCCACAGGCCATTTTAGCATTTGAGCCACTTTCTCAAAGTGTAAAAAAAACTTGGCTACCTCCTTTTCATTGAAGGGTGGAACCAGCCTCACATGCCTACCAACCTCCCAAGTGTTCTGACTAGTTGTCGAACTAGCCGGCATGGATACTACTTCTCTCCGTTCTCCCATTAATTCCAGCTCCTTGAGTTTAAGTTCCTTCTGTTACGTGGTCCCCTCGGTGAATACCTGGTCTCGGTGACCCCCGGACCGTGAGAGGAACTTCGCCAGAAAGCTGTATTATATATGCGCTTTCGCCACGCAATCCATATGAATTTCACCCAAGAGACAACTGATGTTCAAGGATATATTTCAATGGTAATGATACCATACAATTTCAATGACACAACCACGGAGATTTTCCCCGAGCAATCAACAATACACAACCATCAACAATTCCCAATCCACAATCCATTCCCTATGATTAAGATGGCCATCTTATATATGTGTGTCCCGGTGAGTACTCACGACCCCCTTTTGGTCTCGGTCCCGCACAATGTCTCTGGGCCCCTCCTGACCAAGATGATGGTCGGCGTCGCCGCACTCGGGCGGTTGAACGAACCCCGGGTGGACGTGTTTCCACCGGGCAGGTATCGTACCGCTACCAGGCACCCCGGCTGCAGCCCCTCGTGGCCACGCGAAGCGGGTACGGGAAAGCAAGCCAAACCCCACGCCGCTTGCAAGGCGTGTTAGGCCCCAACGGGCGACCCGTACGCGTCTTTTTTGACGGTGTCGCGAACGGCGCCAAACGCTGGGTCGGTGCACGGCCACACGACAGTTTGACGTCCACCGGGCAGGTATCCGTCCCGGTAACTCCTCTCGCCAGACAGGCTCGGGAACGCCGCTTTTCCACACGGCTCAATCAATCCCACCTTTCGTCGGAGCGGGGCGAGGAAAGAGAAGAATACTCGTCCCTTTTCTTCCTCGTGTCCCTTCCTCTTCCGTTTCCGGTCGCTTCCGTTTCCGGCCACTTTTCAGCAGGGCTCCTGACCCTCCAACCACAACAACCCTTAATCTACTAAACATGGATAAGCAAAGACCTGAATGGTAATTCACATACATTCACATAAATATGTAACACTTCTGATACTCCATGTCACGTTCCTTTAACTCCCTTTCGGCTCTCCTTTCCTCTGCTCTTTCCCCTGCTCTTCTTCCTTCTTCAGCTCTCCTTTCCTCTGTTCTTCTCTCCTCGAGTTCTCGTTCCTGTTCTACTCTTCTTTCCTCGAGTTCTCTTTCAGCTCTCCTTTCCTCTGCTCTTCTCTCCTCGAGTTCTCATTCCTGTTCTGCTCTTCTTTCCTCGAGTTCCCTTTCAGCTCTCCTTTCCTCTGCTCTTCTTTCCTCGGCTTTCCATTCCAACTCTTTTAACCTTGCCTCGCTCTGCAGTTGCATCTCCATTTTCCGGAGCTCCACATTTTCTTTTTCCTCAGGTAACCAATCCAAGGCTACCTCTTTCCATGTTCCTTGTCCCACCAGAGATTCTACCACCAATGTCTGCATCTCTGCTTTCTTCATATGAGCTCGGACCTCCAAGTTAAAATGTTTGGCCAATATCAAGAGTTCCGATCTTTTTAACGCTTGGAACTGCCTCATTAGGGGACGCCGCAAACTTTTCTGCGTCAAACACCATGGTGACTATTAGTTAGCACCTGTTAACATTCACACAAAAATTTTCCAATCTTTTTGAAAAATTTGGGAATGTTAGAAAAATTCCAAATTTGGGAATTTTATGGAATTCTATCCCGGATGAGTGTTAGGGAATTTTATCCCGGACGAGATTTTTGTCAGCAAAGACGAGCCCCCAATTTCAATTTGGGCCAATTCCCGGACGAGCCCCCAATTTCAACTTGGGCCAATCCCGGACGGGCCCCCAATTTCTGTTACGTGCTCCTCCCCAAACCCCCTGGTCACGGTGTACCTCCGAGCCCTGAGAGGAGCCACGGCAGAAAAATGTGTTATTCTGTATGTCAAAGATCAATGGTGAAGCCACACCAATTGTTACCAACAAACAAATATTGTATTAAGATCACACAAGAATAACAGTACAACAACAATAGTAATCAATTGTACAACCAATATATATTTCCTGTGATGGTACCATCAGGTTCGTACAATATAACTCACTGTGCTCCAAGTGAGCGAAAAGAAGAACATTCCCCAATGTCTCTATTTAGTAAGGGAAACATATGAAAATCTGTTAACTAAATTGTTACCAAAAAATTTCTTCACCAATATGTTTGTAAAGGTGTGTAATAACATGTGTTAAAATGTTGAAGGTCAACTCCCGTGGGAAACCCAGAAAAAAAGCTGTTGAATTCGGGTACCGAAAAATTATTTTCGAGAATTTTTATTTTTTTTAATCGGCCCTTAAGTAACTTATGAGGGGTCAAATAAGGGTTTTTCATGATTCTGAGTTGATTGTTAACATTTCTATTTCACCACAGACACTCCTTTGTGGAAAAATAATTTCTAAATATATCTCATTTTCTACTTTGCAGGACATGGAGTCTAGCAATATGGATGAAGACGTTACTCCACCTGTGCTCAATTGCTTCATCTGTGCACGCTCGGATACACCAGCTGAAAGGCTCATACAGGCAACTCCAAAGGGATACTCAACTTTATTGAAACAAGCAGAAACTGTCGAAAATGTTACTGTTGTGGAACGTATGAAGGAGGCTCAAAAGGAAGGAAAACTGAGGTACCACCAGAAGTGTAAAAATGATCTGTACAACAACTTTGTTGCAACCACCAAGAAGTCAGCTCAAGCATCAAAGGCAGAGAAAGAGTCATCAAAGTTGAAGAGAAGACGCACTACTTGTGAGTTCAGTTCATCAACTGGCTGCAGTTCCAGAAGATCACAGTCAGTTGACCTCCTGTATAAGGATGTATGCATTCTTTGCAACCAACCAGCCCAGCTCTACAAAAATAATCCAGCACAAGCTAGAAAGAAATACAGAGTGCCAGATAATTTGACTGCAGATACACTGAAGGCAAGCTTGCTGAAGACAGCACTGAGTCGCGGGGATGACTGGGGCACTGAAGTCACTGGACGCCTGGAAGGGATCAACGACTTGGTAGCAGAAGAAACACTGTACCATTTGCGATGCAAACTTATGTTTGCGAGAGGTGACAGTTTGTCCAAGACTGATGAGGAAGGAAAAAGGAAGAGAGGACAGAGGAGTATTGATGAGGAGCGAGAGGCAGTTTTTATTGAATTCTGCGAATGGTTAGACTCAGAATTAGAGCATGGGGTAATGAACATGGACCAAGTCCATGAAAAGCTGCAGGAGTTTGATCAGTCACCAGAGAAGAGCCTTTCTTATTCAAAGCATTGGCTAAAGATAAAACTTCTAGAGAAATACGAAGACACCTTGTATTTCACAACACAGGAAAGAAGGGCAGATGTACTCTGTCTCAAAGATGGCACCGACAATATTCTGCGAGCGCATCATGCTAATCTTGACCATGGAGATGAGAAGACTCAGATCATAAAGACGGCACTCAAGTTCATATCCAATGATATTGCCTTGATTGATTTAGGTCCAAAGTCATACCCCACCACACACAGTATGACTGACATCGATAGTCAGCTGACACTTGTTCCTGCAAGCCTTCAGATGTTCTTGAGACCGATTGTCAAGACAGACGAAAGAGTTGCCGTTTGGGGGCAGAATTTTATTAAGGCCTGTCGACCTCGGTCTGGAGTATTGCCACACCAAATGGGGCTTGCCATACAACTTGATCATAGATTTGGGTCAAAATGGATGCTCAACAAGTTCCACCGGCTGGGATACACTGAGTCTTACACGGAGACACAAAACTACAAATACTGCTTCCTTAATAGTAGGAGTGGAGATGATGTTCCAGATACTTCTGGCACTCTTGACACCATTGTGGAGGAAACCGATGAACAGATCAATGATGAGGTTGCGGTTGATGCTGCGCTTGAGGATCAATCAGTGATGACAGCCAAAGTGCCAGCCAGTGAAAGTGAATTGTCAAGTAATGATCAGGTGGTCTTTATGGAGGTTGGGGAAACAAACAATGCAGTCACTCAGTTTGTTGGAGACAATATAGATTTAAACATTGTCTCTATTCACGGAAACACTCCCTTTCACTCAATGGGTTGGATCGAAGTCACCTCTCCGGCACCACCTTTGTTCTCAAGGAAGGCAGCGGCAGGAGTGATCAAACCAGAGACTCTACCTCCAACAGAGGGTGCAGCTGCACAACATTCACTCCGTGCCTACCTGCAGACCCGGGACTGGATCCTTCTACAGAGCATGTCTCTGAACCCCAGTGACTATGGATGGACAATAGGTGTGCATGGGTATGAGCCAGTTCCAACACTGGACCCCACGGCTCCTGAGGAGCTATTGCAGTTCACGAGCTGTAATTGTCATGGAGATTGCAGCAACCGGCGATGCAGCTGCAAGAAGAATGGGGTCACGTGCATCTCGGCCTGTGGAGTCTGTTATGGCATTACATGCAGAAACTGCAGTCATGATGTTGTTGAGTCTGAAGAAGACATAGACAATGACTGTTGAAACTTCTGACATTGTGAATGAGAAATAACTCTTGAGTATTATATATGTATGTGAAATAAAAGCTACTTTGTGTGTAAATGTAAAAGTGAAAATATAAATGTTAACAATCAACTCAGAATCATGAAAAACCCTTATTTGACCCCTCATAAGTTACTTAAGGGCCGATTAAAAAAAATAAAAATTCTCGAAAATAATTTTTCGGTACCCGAATTCAACAGCTTTTTTTCTGGGTTTCCCACGGGAGTTGAACTTCAACATTTTAACACATGTTATTACACACCTTTATAAACATATTGGTGAAGAAATTTTTTGGTAACAATTTAGTTAACAGATTTGTGAAATATCTCATAAAATGCCCTTACTAATTCCGGCATCAAGCCCAAGTCGATCCGCTCCAGTGATCATCAGAACGATGTCCAATCGAGACCAGAATCCCGTTCGGATGACAGTCACAGTCACGTGGCCAAAGCTGCGCAAAGGTGCCCTCAAGGCGACGGGGAAATCCAAAGGCGCCCTCCAGGCGACTGGGAAATCACACCCTCAGGTATGGACGTTTCACGGCTCCAAACCGGCGAAACCGCAGATTTACCTTCAAAATTCACACGACACACACACACACACACACACACACACACACACACACACACACACACACACACACACACACACACACACACACACACACACACACACACACACACACACACACACACACACACACACACACACACACACACACACACACCAGATAAACGTCTGGATGCAGTGAAAATGGTTGAAGTGAAGCTAAAAACCTTGCGCGATGTGCAAAGCACGCGAGTCAAGATGGCCGACGGCCCGTTCTCGAGGCGTAACGGCACGACGATGATTCTCCTCGGAATCAACCGCCAAAACCTGACACACAGGTTGATCTGTCACAGCGATAACAACTCTGTCGCAAGAATCCCTTTCCCGGGAAACCCGAAATTCGCTAGTGACCTCCGTTCGTCAACATTTGCTCCAGACCCCGAAGCAGCTAGGCTTCTTCCCCGACTCACTCGCTCCGCCTTCCTCTCCTCCTCTTCCTCTTCGTCGTCGTCCGGTTCCGGTTTTATTTAAAACATTGACTTTTTACCTTTTGAAAATAGTAACCTCGATCTCCCTTATACGACAACAATAATAGTACATGGAATCAAAAATATTTACAGTGGATGAAAACCACAACGGAAGTGACGAATCCGTAACACTAGTGACCCCCGTTCGCCAGCGTTTGCTCCAGACCTCCAAGCAGCTCGGCTCCTTCTCTGACCTCACTTGCTCCACCTCCTTTTCCTCTTCCTCTTCGTCTGGTTCCCGATCCGGTTTCCGGTTTCTTTTTAAAACATTAACTTTTTTTTACCTTTTGAAAACAGTGATCTCTATTTCACTTAAACAATAACAATAATAGTACATGGAACCAAAAATGTTTACCGTGGATGAGAACCACAACAACGGAGGTGACGAATCCGTAACACTAGTTAGTGGCTTTCGAAACAAATTCCACCTAAGTGCTATAGTTTTTGCTTTAAAATTATATATATATATATATATATATATATATATATAAATATATATATACATAAATAAATATATAAAATATATATACATGCTTTATAACTCTTCAAAATGTTATTACCCAAATCCAATGTGCTGGATGAATGGCCTAATTAATAAGGCATCAGACTCCCAAGCTGGGGAATGTGGGTTCGAATCCTGTCTGGGTTGAATATTTTTTCCCCTTACTTTTTCCAAGTCTTTTATATCGTCTTGAATAAAGTCTTGTACGATGAACAAATGCATTTTCTTTGTATTTAAAATGTATCTTGAGAAAAATTCCAGGGGCATAGAAAAGGCCCCTTTATATGGGATATACCATGTGGCAAAAATGTTCCTTATTTTCTATTATTCAACATTTTCTATAAGCTATGGAATGTACCTTCTTTTCTCAACTTTGCCACATGGCGTATACCCTTATATAAAGGAGCCTCCTCTATGCCCCTGGCATTTTACCCAATAATACATTTAATGCATCTCCAAATGTTGATTGCATATACAAAGTTTCATTTAAAATGTTGAAAAATATTCCCGTAATTGCATTTTTTGGTATGGAACCTTTTGACCCCGCACCAGGGGAAGGACCAAAACTACATTACTCACACCTTATTGCCATGTGGTGATCATAACAACGAAGTTTAGTGAATTTCTGCCCAACCATTTCGGAGGAGAAAGCATGACGGACATACAAACAGACAGAGCCGATTACAATATCCATCCCCTGCCCCATTTTTTTTTTCTTCAAAACGCTTGGAGATAAAACAAGAATGCAAATCCTCAGAGGATGCAGCTCCTAACCGTACCTTTAAAATATGACGTGTAGATTTTACATTTTAAATAAATAGATAACTGACTAAATAGATGAATAAATGTAGGTACTGAATATGGTAGTCTATACAAATAATTTAAGATGGTATGTAGGTAATGGAGATGTTAGTGTATTTAAATAAGTAATTAAAGGTCGTATGTTTGTAGTGGAGATGGTAAAGTGTATATAAATAAATAATTGTTCCTAGAAGCATATACAATCAGACCCCGACATTCGCGGTCCCAACATTCATGGGTTCCACATATTCGGGTTGATAAAATGTCACCCACCCGCTGTGCACATAATTGTTCGAAAAGCATCTTCCACACCTCACACAAAGCTGCTGAACATGTGCATAAAGCATCCCCACCATGGATTGGACGTTCCCGACATTATTTTACGCGGCGTCACAGTTTTTCTGTTCTGCTCCTACATTCGTCGCCCTGAGCTTCGCATTTTCGCACGGGCATTTTCACAGGATTTTTTTTTTCTTTTCCCTAATGAATCATGAAGAGCAGGGAACCCACCCCCTCTTTTTCCATTGAAACAATGCCCCCAGATTCGCGGTTCAGACATTAGTGGAATTTTCCAGGAACGTATCCCTTGCGAATGGCCAGGTCCGAATGTACTGCACAACCCTGTACTATACTCTCCTGTAACTTTTTTTTTATTGCCAAAACTCCAAATAGGCTTCGATCCCAAAATCATTTGACTTTCCTCCTGCCCGGATATTATTGCATACATGTGCCGAATATGAAAGGAATCCATACAGTCATTTTTGAGTAGAGGCTCTGGATGGATAGGACCCCAAAATGCAAGACCCGACTTGGGCTGGGGGGAATAAAATAGAGTACAATGAGGAGAGAAGGGATTGACAAGAGCTAGAATAAGTTTATCTTCACAGCACGTTGTCGCACGCATTCCCTTACCCGCTGTCTTGTCCTGTAGAAATGTCTCTCCACAAGCTTGCGGATATCCTCCATGTCAGCTACAGGTAATGAAACCTCTCCACCAATTCCTTCCTCTGTTCTGCTTCCTCCTTCTCTTTCGCTGCCATCAACCACCTGTTTATCCCTCTCCTCACCCTGAGCAATTTCCAGCTGTACACTAGAAACGGTTGGTTTGGGAGTGTGGGGGGTGAGGGGTGTGGGTGGGCGGGACAGTTGTTGGAGATTCCTTTTTAACTCAAAACTACAGCATTATATAAACTTTCCAAGTGAACCTTTTTTTTAGTGAAAGCAGATTTAAGGTAAACTATAAAACAGAGACGCAATACTGTATTTTAGAGAAACAGAGCAAAAAAAAGGGATTGTTCAACATCAGGAAGTGATAAATGGCCATAAAATGCAGTAGAAAGTCAACAGCAAAATGTTAATAAAAAACACTTTTATAAAGGCCATATCATAAATTTTATTAAATAGTAGGCCTAATAAACATATAATAAATATATGAATAAACCATATAATAAACACATATAATAAATTTTATTAAATAATAATAAACATATAATAAATATAATAAACACATATAAATAAACCATATAAGAAACACATATAATAAACACATCTTACTAAAATTTACCAAATGTCCGTCCGTCCGTCTGTAGGTCTGTCTGTCTGTCTGTCCGTCCATCCATCCATCCATCCGTCCGTTCGTCCATCCGTCCGTTCGAAGGTACTGCAAAAACGGCTGAACCGATCGCAACGATATTTTGGGTGGGTAATCCTGGGATCTCCTGGAGTAAAATAGGCTATGTTGTTTTTCCAATTTCAGTTTTGGCCTCCAGCATTTTCAGGTTTGGACTCCCGCATAACGTTATTTTCCCGGGTGCCGCACAAACGGCTGCACCGATCGCTGCACAGCTGCACCGATCGGATTCGGTGACCTTGGACAAAGACCTTTTATAAGGACATGGGTTGAATCCCTGCTTGAGAGAATGCCAACCCCCTCCCCACCATCACGGTCGTCTCTCTAACTCACAATCCCATGAGATATGTGGAAAGGACGACCCAAAACCAATTATGTTCTTTTTGATTCATATATAAACATCATTAAAAGTAAATAATGACCTCGGCCAAAGTTCAAACGACGTGAGTTTAATCTCCACATGAGAGAATTTCACATAGCTATTTGGGCGGTGTATACGCTATGCTTTGGGCGGTGTATAGCCCTGGTGTTGGGCTAGTGGCTAGGGTGCCAGCTTAGGATCCTAGGATCCTGGGTTCGAATCCCGGTCGATCGCTGAATTAACGCCAGGGGGGTTGACTCAGCCTGTCATCCTTCCGAGGTCGGCTAATTGAGTACCAGTTCACTGGTAATTCCCTGCTTGTCGTAAAAGGCAACAAAAAGGGTTGGCGGCAGGAAGGGCATCCGGCCGTAAAACATTGCTTCAAAAAGGGGACCGAAAAACAACAACAACCACGGTCCCCGAAAAAGGCCAACCCCCACTTGCGGGGAAAATGGCCTCTAAAGGTGGGGGTTTTTTTTTTTTAATACGCTAACAGATCGCTGTCTCCATTGATCTTGCCAAGGCCTTAACACCTATCCGCTCAAAATTATTTTAACTGTTGACTTGGTAGTTTTTACAATGAAGGAAACATGAACAATGTTGTTAAAAGTTTATTTTGTGATTAATTTGTGATTGGAGTTATGTTGTTTGGAATGAAAAAAGAGATATCGAGTTCAAGTAAATGACGACATGCCGTGATGGTTTCTACCTTCTAAACGTGAACTTCGCGGATCGTCTTAAGCAGATTCGCCACCGACCCACGATCGATGTTTCTTTCCGTGAACGTACCCGTTTGTTTGCGAACGGGTACGTTTTTCATGGAAGTCCTTCATGAACTTGCTGTCCATGTCTGATGTGCGACTGAGGGCACTAAAGGAATGTGGAATTTATTGGTTTCATGCTTTAGCATTCGCCGTATCTGCATTGCCTGTTTGCTTCCGGCCTCCCACCCATGCATAGCATGGGTATCTCACTAGTATAATACATTTTATAAAGGTGATGTTGGAGAGAAGGGGTCAGTGGCCAAGTAAGAACAAAATTTCAAATATGACAAATCACACACAATATCAAACGGACATGCACACACAGCAGATGGGAGGATGTCAACATACAGATTAGTAGTCGTAGTTGAGATACGATGAAGTGAAAGTAAGGAGAGCGCTTGTGTTTTCTCCAAATTAGAATATGCAGCCAGGATAGTAGGATGTTTTGCCGAAGGGCAGCGAAGAAGGAATCGGCGAAGCCAACGATCATTAAGGCGTTCAAACCTACAAGAACAATACAAAATAAAATGCCAATTTTAGTGAAAACAGCTAAACATCTCACATTATGTACACCATACATTACACACAACCTCCCAGGTTGCTAGAGTACTCGTACATTACAAATTAACGGCATAAACATCGAGAAAGATTCGCATATCAAGCACTCCTGCAATGGCTGAGGTTAAAAGGCTGTTTGCATCTCAGAAATATGGTGTAAAAGAGGTTTTCATTTTCCATGTCCGTTTATGACGTTTCAACAAAGCCCTTCAATAAGCCATAACATGTTAACACTTACTTTTTCCACATGCGAAATTTGCATTTATGTTTATTTAAATTATACAATGGACTACAAAATGTAAATGGTTCATGATATTTGTTATATTATATCACCTTTATCTATCAATATTGTTGAAATGAAGATCAAATAGCTGTATGTTGAAATATGTTGAAAAAGTCAAAACTTCACATGGGGTGTACTTACTTTTTCACATGACTGTATATACAAGTAAGTACACCCTTGGCCCTAATAGGTGGTATTGCCCCCTTTGGCAGAAACAACCTCAAGGAGGCATTTCTTATAACTGTGGACCAGTCTCTGACATCGACTGAGAGAAATTTTTGCCCACTCCTCCATGCAGAATTCTTTCAGCTGCGCGATGTTTGAGGGGTTTCTTGCATGCACAGCTCGTTTCAAATCCCCCCACAACATCTCGATGGGATTTAGATCCGAGCTTTGACTTGGCCATTCCAGAACCCTCCATTTCTTTCTTTTCAGCCATTCCTTGGTGGATTTACTGGTATGTTTAGGGTCATTGTCATGTTGCATGGTCCACCTTCGGTTGAGCTTCAACTTTCCAACAGATGGCCTCACATTATCCTCAAGCACCCTCTGGTACAATGAAGAATTCATAGTGGATTCTATGATGGTGAGCTGCCCAGGCCCTGATGCAGCAAAGCTGCCCCAAACCATAATATTTCTACCACCATGCTTTACAGTTGGTATCAGGTTCTTGTGGTCAAATGCTGTCTTTGGTTTTCGCCAAACATGTCTTCTGGTACTGTGGCCAAATAGCTCTACCTTTGACTCATCTGTCCAGAGCACATTGTTCCAGAAATGCTGGTCTTTGCCGAGGTGTTCATTGGCAAACTTTAGTCTTGCCCTGATGTTCTTTCTGGACAGCAAAGGTTTCCTCCTGGCACACCTCCCATGTAGATCAAATTTGTGCAGCCTCTTTCTCATGGTAGACTCGTGCACTTTGACATCAACAGTGGCAAGAGCTACCTGTAGGTCCCGTGATGACATTCTCGGGTTCTTAGAGACTTCTTTCAGCATCTTGCGGTCTGCTCTCGGGCTGAACTTGCTGGGGCGGCCTGGCCTGAACAAGTTGGCAGTTGTTTGGAATCTTCTCCACTTGTAGATGATCTTCCGGACAGTCGAATGATTGATTTCAAATTGTTTGGAGATCTTTTTAAATCCCTTCCCAGACTCGTAGGCATCTATAACCTTCTTTCTGAAGGCCTCAGAGAGCTCTTTTGATCTAGGCATGGTGACGCCGCACACTTCAACAACAAAGAGCAAACCAAACGAAATGTCTGAGGTTTAAATAAGACGGGTCCCTCCAAGATCCTCTCTAACGATGTGTTACGTGCTCCTCCCCAAACCCCGGTCACGGTGTACCTCCGAGCCCCAAGAGGAGTCACGGCAGAAAGATGTGTTATCCTGTGTGTCAAAGATCAATGGTGAAACCACACCAATTGTTACCAACAAACAAGTATTGTATTAAGGTCACACAAGAATAACAGCACAAAAACAATAGTAATCAATTGTACAACTAATATATCATTCCTATGATGGTACCATCAGTTTCGTACAATATAACTCTCTGTGCTCCAAGTGAGCGAAAATAACATTCCCAATGTCTCTGTCCCAGCTTGAAACCAAAGTCGATCCACACTCTAGTGATCGTCAGAACGATGTTGTATCAAGACCAGAATCCCGCTCGGTTTGACAGTCACACTGCCAAAGATAGGCAAAAGTGTCCTCAAGAGGCGGCTGGGAAATCACACCTTCGCGTATGGACGTTCAACGGCTCCCATAGGGCGAACCGCAAATTCACTCAAAATCCACGTTACACACACACACCAGGTTACGTCTGGATGCGGTGAAATGGTTGAAGCGAGGTGAAAAACCTGGAGCGATCCGAAATGAGGCGCGAGGCAAAATCGCCAACAGTCCGTTCTCGAGACGTAACGGCACTCTAATGATTCTCTTCGGAATCAACCGCAAAACCTGTCACGCAGGTTTATCTGTCACAGCGATAACAACTCTGTCACAGGAATCCCTTTCCCAGGAAACCCCAAAGTTCGCTAGTGACCTCCGTTCGCCAGCGTTTGCTCCAGACCTCCAAACAGCTCGGCTCCTTCTCCGACCTCAATCGCTCCACCTCTTTCTCCTCCTGCTCTTCTTCGTCCGGTTCCCGATCCGGTTTCCGATTTCTTTTTAAAACACTAACTTTTTTTACCTTTTGAAAACAGTAATCTCTATTTCACTTAAATGATAACAATAATAGTACATGCAACCAAAAATGTTTGCAGTGGATGAGAACCACAACAACGGAAGTGACGAATCCATAACACTTCCCCCCCTCAAGAAAGAAAGTTGGAACATAGTGAAAACTTTCTTTGCATACAAAAACTCTTTTAACAAACAAAAGTAAAACTCACCCCAAATGATCAATTCACGTGAGCAACAATTAATAATTAATATTCCCCAAAATAAAGCAACAAAACTTCCAAACAAACTACAGGAATTTCCAAAGTTAGTTCACTCTGGATAAAGCATCAGCAACGACATTGTCCCTGCCCTTCACATGCTCAATTTCCAAGTTGAACTCCTGCAAAGCCAAACTCCATCTCATCAACCTCTGATTTTTATTTTTCATTTTTTGAATGAAGGTTAAGGGGTTGTGATCAGTGAAGACTTTTATAGGAAAGGTAGTAGTTCCTAGATACACCTCATAATGCTGAAGCGCTAGCAGGAGAGCAAGGGTCTCTTTTTCCATGGTGGCATCATTTGCCTGATGTTTGTTAAACTTTTTGGAATAGTTGCACACCGGGTGATCCACTCCATCCTCATCTTCCTGTAATAGAACTGCCCCAGCCCCCACATCACTTGCATCAATGGCCAACTTGAATGGTTCTTGAAAATCCGGGGCTGCTAGGACAGGAGAGCTCATTAATATCGCTTTGACGTGGGCAAAGGTAGCTTGACATTTGTTATCCCAAATAAACTTGGTCTCTTTCCTCAGCAAATTCGTTAAAGGGGCTACCACATCAGAAAAATTCCTGCAGAAACGCCGGTACCAACCAGCCATACCCAAGAATCTCGTAAGCTCCTTCTTCCCTTTTGGAACTTGGAAGCGATCAATGGTTTCTATCTTGGCTGTCACCGGTTGCACCTGACCTTGACCTACTATATGGCCTAGGAACACCACCTGTGCCTTTACAAACTCACTCTTAGATAAGTTGATGGTCAACCCAACAAGTTTCTTGAAAAATGCATGGATTTGTTTAATGTGGTCTTCCATGGTCATGGTGTGTATGATGACATCATCCAGATAAGCCTCCACCCCCTCAAGGTCTGCAATGAGCTTATTAATCAGCCGTTGAAATGTAGCAGGCCCGTTTTTCAATCCAAAGGGAAGAACCTTGTACTGATACAACCCATTTGGTGTGACTAAAGCCGAGATTTCCTTGGCTCTATCAGTAAGAGGAATCTGCCAATACCCTTTCAGCAAGTCAAATTTAGTTACAAATTTAGCTGGGCATATTCTATCAATACAGTCATCAATCCTCGGGATGGGATATGAGTCGGTCTTGGTCACTGCATTAACCCGTTTTAAATCCGTACAACAGCTAAAACTGCCATCGGGTTTTGGAACCAACACACATGGTGAGCTCCATTCACTGCTGCTTGGTTCGATGATGTCATTCTCCAACATATACTGAACCTCCTTCCGAAGATACTCCATCTTCACAGGGTTCATCCGATAGGGGTGTTGCTTCACAGGAATGGCTTCCCCCACCTCAATATCATGATATACCAAGTCAGTACGACCAGGTACATCTGTGAACAAATGTGCAAACTCAAAAATTAGGCTGGACAGTTATCCTTGTTGTTCCCTCGTCAAATGACCTAATTTCTCATCTAAATGACTCAACACTTCCGTGTTCATCAATCTGGGACAAGCCTGGTCATCAAAGTTATCAAACTTCACACCAGCCTCAACCTCTGGCTTCTCTTGCACCCCGACTACAGGCACGACAGGTGAGACAGGAACCATTTCTTCCACAGGCTTCCTCTCATGATACTTCTTCAGTCGGTTGACATGACACAGCTGCTGCTTTTTCTGTCGGTCGGGAGTTGTCACCACGTAATTTGTTTCATTAACCCTCCTTTCGATTGCATAGGGACCAAAATACCTAGCCTGTAGTGGCTGACCTGGAACAGGAAGCAACACTAACACTCGGTCCTCAGGACTGCAATTTCGTATCTGAGATTTCTTGTCACGTCTCACTTTCATTTTATCCTGTGTCACTTTCAAGTTTCCTCTCGCCACTTCACAAGCCTTTGCCAATCTGTGCCTAACCGGTGACACATACTCCACCACTGTTGACTTCGACTCCTCCTGTAGCCACTGTTCTTTCACTAATTTCAATGGTCCTCGAACTGCGTGTCTATAGATAACATATACGTATATACGCAAGAAAAAGAACCAAAAGTGAAGAATAACAAACTCCATACCCATGGTGTTTGGAAATTGTCGATAAAGTCACTGCATGGAGGCCGCCACAACCTACGTCACCACATGGAGGCCGCCATTGTTTCTATTGCATTATGGGTCTATTCGGCAAAATAAAAGGAAAAACCATTTTCATTCACTGATACGTTTTGTAGACGAGAAACCAATAAAGACAACTAGGATAATAAACCGAAGACAAAAATTAGTTAGCGTTTAACGCACGCTTAAGCCGATTCCAGAACCAAAATTAAGAAGAAGAAACTCAAACTGTCTAACCCATCGTGTTTGGGTCTATTCGGCAAAATAATAGGAAAAACACACACACACACTCACATACACACTTTTCTTTTCAAATACACTTGTTACCAAGGATTTTTGCACTCAGCAGTGACACATGGCAAGACTTGTCTATCTAAATAAAGTTGGTTGTTTGATGTTACATTGTAAAGCACAAGCCGATTTGTCCACCTGTGGCATGCGACAATTCATGACATCCACCAAACGCAGTCACTTTTTGCTACAAAATAAAACGGCTACCATACTTTAAAATGAGACCATTCCTTTCCATGGGACTTTGACCAGCATTGAACAGTGTATTTGGGTAAGAATATTTGGTGCTTCCATCTGAGTACATTGCTCTGATGCTGGAATCCCAAGTGCTCCATTTGTTTTGTACACTTTCTGTTAATTATTCCACCCTGAAAGTAATAAAGAAGTACAAGGTCCTCCATGAATCACACAAAGAGGGATACGAGTGTAAATGGTAAGACAGAAATTTGGCAAATGCTTACTCAACCACATTACACGTTCGCTGCTCTAATGTTTAGTGAGGTGTGTTTTGTTAGCACACAGACATGTTATGATGACCTTTAATCAAACAGGTATTCAAATTAGCTCCTTAAGAACGTTTATTCTTTCAGCTTTCTCGCAGCTTACGCATTACCTTTTTTAAACATAGCATCAGCAAGACGCCTAGCCTAATGCTCATGCCAAATGTCAACCATGACTGAGAAGTTCAAACTTGGGTAAACGTACACAGCAAGCCAGTGATGATGACCAAGATGGCCGCAAATGTCCTCAATACCACCGAGAAGATGATCAAATATCTGTTGGGGAGGGGAGAGAAGGGGCAGGGTAAATAAATAAAAAAGGAATGATCTTTCTACTCACACACTTTCCTGGCGCAAGTTCACTCCATTGAAAGAGCATTCAATTTACCCGAGTGTTTATTTCTTCAGTTACTGTTGGCTCAGTCTCGCATTTCTTTTTCACTTCCAAGAGATCAACCAGTGGACGTATAGTCATTCCCTAGAAAGATAAACATGGATACTCAGATCAACAAAAGAAAAAAGTAAAGTCAAAGACTGCATGTGACATTGTGACATATGCCCCTTTTGCTCGGGGCCCCAGAATACTGTCGTTCCACCTTTGAAATGTGAAAAAAAATGTAACTAACGCTTTGATACACACCTGTAACGCACGATGTCAAGACATACGTTGCCAGGAAGTGGTGTACAGTAAGAGCTATCACATTTTCCTTTGCCCTGACGGTATTTTCTAAAGTAATTGGTTAATTTATATGAAACAAGTGTGCTTTAGACAGGTTGTGTTGCTTCTCTTTGTGAGTTTCAAAATAAAATAAATTTGACATCCAATTTTCAAGCTATGAGCAGTATTAACATGTTTTCCAAATTACTGAGCCAAATTATTTTTATACCCGACACACTACAATTACCGGCTGTTTATAAAGAATAATGTTTATGCACATCTCCTTGAAAACATCTATAATGCGACATTGTTTTAAAAATTCCTTTATTGTAATTCGCCCCAAACAAGGATGAAAACGACTCAAGGTTTTTGGGTTGTATACAGTACAACTGCAATCGGTAGTCGGCACTCACACCGATTCCAATCGGCCAGTGCCGATAAAATTGATGAATGTTGGTTCCAATATCAGCCCAGCACTAATATATTATATAGAGTAAATATAGACTAAATATATATATATTTATTTGCCATGTCGCCGGTGATTAAGATCACGAGCGGCAGATAGCCAAACAGTTTTAACTCCGAGGAGGTCAAGCTGAAAATTGGCGGTCAGCCCGTCATGTGCGGGTGAAGGAAACCAGGGTGCTTACCTGCACGGACTAAAGCCACTGGGTGTATTCCTCGAACCCACAAACACAGAAACGAGACAAGGAAAATCAACAATACGACAATGAAAAATGCCACAATAAGAAATTTAATGAAATAAAGGTAAGACAATAAAAAATGAATGCTGAGATAAAACTATAAATCTAGCTCGAGGGACCGTCCAGCTGACACAAATACGGACGAGGGGAAAGATAAAAGATAAATAAATATTCTTAGTCGCCCTGACCAACAGGGTTGGCGGCAGGAAGGGCATCCGGCCATAAAACATTGCTTCAAAAAGGGGACCAAGGTGCCCGAAAAAGGCCAACCCCTGCTCTGTGGGGGAAAATGGCGTCTAAAGGTGGTTCTTCTTAGACGCCCGACATTCAGCTCCGGCCTCAACGAGGATTTTTGGACGCTTGGTGGTCGATGAACGGGTCCGGTCGGTCGGCGAAAGGACCGAGCGTCGACGCATCCATAATGGCACCGGTCAACCACGCGAGCACCCCGACCCGGCAGCAAGACGTCCTCCTCTCTCACACCTCGCCAGAAAGCACAGCGTGGCCACAGCTTTCCCGAAAGAGCACCACAGATCAACCACACCCCCTTCCACGTTTATTCCAAGTGGCACAAAGGCTCCAAAATTCGCTCCACCAGCGGCCACGGGCACGAAGCAGCCATCCGCCAGTGCAACCAGGACAAAAGAGAGAGATTCTTCTTCCCCACCAGCCTGAGCAACTTGCTCTGAGGTCACCCCTGGCCAATCGCGGGTCTCTATCGAATCGTCCCACGTCTCCACGACCAATGATGAAGCTCGGAGCATGGCCTGTCCGTTACGATCCCTTCGAAGCGGAGTTTAGTGTCTTCGGGAATGTTCTGATTACGTCGGCAGTGGTGGGGCGGGGTTTAGCCCGATGATGAATGTGCTGGATTTCCGTCAGCAACATGTCGGTGTTGCTGGTTAATGGAGCTGATTTTTTATGACCAGCCATGTGAACATAAAAACGTAGGGGATTGATCACAGGGGGGGAGCAAGCACTGTGGAAATTATCCTTAAACCCTACCTAGTTAACATAGCTCCATTCCCTGTGTGAAGACACGTAAACAACCTTAAGCTCACAGCTTCCCTGCTTATGTACATCAAAATGTCTCCTACGCGTCCACTGTCCATGCCAATACTACACAACCATATCTCCACTATGGTATGTCATCACCTATCCCCACAAACGTAACAATATATATTATGTGTTTGGGGTATGGATGAAATACCTTGGCCCAGATAGAATCGTATAAATTAGCATGCTCCGAGTGTCACGAAGAAGAAGAACCCATCTCAATGTATGTAAATAGTGTCAAATGTCTGGGTAAGATTGTATATGTGTCTCCATATGAGGGGTGGAGTTATGCTCATTAGGTAGGGCTTAATGATACACCCCAGTGTGTAATTGCCCTGTGATTTTTTCCCTTCGTTGTTATTGCATCAAAAAAGGGCCGCCATTACAACAACAACTACAACAAATGGACTCATTCGCTCACCACGCCGCCAGGGTGGACAGGGGCAGCATTTGCCGATCGGCATATAAATCCCACCTCATGGCCTTCGGCGTCATCCGAACATTCCCGAAAAAGATTGGACCCGCCCCCCGACAACTCGTAACGAGGAGGCCACGCCCTTTGCCCTCGTGATTGATGGAGGCCCAATGGGATGATTGAGTAGAGCTTCGTGATTGGAGAGAGTGTGAGAGATTCGTGAGTGAAAAGAAAAGACGTGGTCGCAGCATCTTGCTCTTCTGGTCCTGGCTTTGATAGTGGGCCGTCGCATTTCCTCCTTGTTCTGGCTTGGTCGCGGGCATGTGGTCTTTGGTTCGTATGCGCTCTTGGGAAAGGGCTGGTAAGAAACAGCGGTACGGGACAGTCGGAACTACAAGGCACAGGATCGACAGTCAGTGGACTGGGTCCGCGTCTGTTTGTGCCATTTTGTGCGTTTCCCGCGGGGTGGCTTGGAGGCGACAAACGACCGGCAAGTCTTACCAGCCATTTGGGGATGCAAAGTTGAGTGCTGGCCGATTACCAAAGCATTGTTTATTTTCTTTTACTTTCGTTTTCCCCGTGTTTGTATACGAGTCTGAGTGGAGATGTCTCATTTAGGAATTTTAGTTTTTACCTCACCTTTCGTTGTTAATTGCATTTATTTTCATTAAATCATTGTTTGTCAAATTTTACTTTTCTTGTATTGTGGATTTTGCTGTCCCATCTTTGTGTGTTCGCATTAACCCCTGCGTGTGTTACCGATCAGGTAAGACTTCGAACCTTTCCGCGCGTGTCACTACCGCCAAGTTGGGTATACGCCTCAGAGTGAAACTCGTTTCGGCCATTCGTCCTCTTGGGGTCTTAACCCCAGGGACGCGACATAAAACGACACGACACACACACACACACACACACTTTGCTTTTCAAAGAGGATTACACAGCTTATACAACATTACTTTCCGGTACACGTAATATTATATATATATATATATATATATATATATATATATATATATATATATATATATATATATATATATATATATATATATATATATATATATATATATATATATATACAGTGAAACCTTGACTTACGAGTTTAATTCGTTCTGTGACCGAGCTCGTAACTCAATTTGCTCGTTTCTCAAATTAAATTTCCCCATTAAAATGCATTGAAATGCTATTAATCCGTTCCAGCCCGCCAAAAACCACACCAATTTTTTTTTAAATATACAGTATATATAAAAATATCTCGCGCTTTATATTTCACCTGTATGCAGCATACAAGTTGGCAGGATGGCCTGGACTGGAGGTACGCACACTTGACTCTAAACTGTCCAGCCTGGGTTTGAATCCCGACCCAGCTATAACCTGTCATGGGTGAATCACAGGCACGGTGATTCATCAATGTGTGTACCGCTAAACTGGGCGCCCCGTTTGCGTCCCATTAGTTGTTGGATGTTAAGGATCTCACCGTGTTTTCCACAAAGAGAAGGCGAGCTATCGCCGGCACTCTGAACAAGTTGTGGCCTGGCATGCTCTTCTCCTCTGCCGTTATATACGTCCTCCTCGGCATCTTTTTCCAGAAGAGCCCTGTCTCGTCACAGTTGAAGATTTGCTGGGGGATGTATCGTTCGGCTTCTATCAGTTCGGCAAAAGTTATAATAAAATCTTCAGCTGCCTTCACATCCGCCTCACCAAGTCGACAACACGCACACCTCGCTCATGTTTTTCGACGATTGCGTGTTTTATATCCAAGCACATCATCCTCTTCTTCTTCTCAGTACTGCCCTTGGCACTCAATTTCTTAGGACCCATGGTTAAAACTAAGAAATTTTCCAAAATAACGAAAATGCGAAAACAAAGCAGCAGCTATATACGGCAGAGATGCTTGCACGGCAAGATAACCACGTGACCTGAACCCACCTGGTGGCGGGTGGCGTAAGCTCCAAAATAACCAAAATGCGAAAACAAGGCAGCAGCGATATACGGCAGAGATGCTTGCACGGCAAGATAACCACGTGACCGGAACCCACCTGGTGGCGGGTGGCGTAAGCTCCAAAATAACCAAAATGCGAAAACAAGGCAGCAGCGATATACGGCAGAGATGCTTGCACGGCAAGATAACCACGTGACCGGAACCCACCTGGTGGCGGGTGGCGTAAGCTCCAAAATAACCAAAATGCGAAAACAAAGCAGCAGCGATATACGGCAGAGATGCTTGCACGGCAAGATAACCACGTGACCGGAACCCACTTGGTGGCGGGTGGCGTAACCTCGTAACTCAGATCTCGGCTCGCATCTCAAAGCAATAAACCGCCCGAGCGACGGCTCGTATCTCGGAAAACTCGTAAGTTGGTGCACTCGTAAGTCAAGGTTTCACTGTATATATATATATATATATATGTATATATATATATATATATATATATATATATATAATTTCAAAACACACCTGGTCACAAGTGTGCCTCACTGACCGGGTCCTCAATTGAGGTCCTGAGCATCATCCCGTTTCGGCTCTTCAACCTTGATACGGTCAGCTAAGGTGGGCCAGCAGGGGCACATACGCCTGGATGCGTACATACCCCCACCCAGCCAGTGAGAACACAGACTCCAACAACAAAACCGTCTCCACTCCCAGAATCCACAGCCCCTCACCCACGCACCAAAAAAAACAAAAAAACACACCTAACCAACCGACCACCTACCCTCACAACATGCACCACTCAAACAAAAACACATTCATGCAAAACCACACCAACTCCTGCAACAAAACACAACGCACAGCCACGCAACGCACCGCCACGCACGCACGCATGCACACCTCCATTTCTCTTCCACGCTCAGTCACTGCCCCTTTCGGCTGAAATGAACCACCACCCACAACCTCAACCTACACTGTTTGACGTGCCTCCATAAACGTCCTCCAAATCCAAAGTGAGCCTTTCAAGGCAACATGGGCCACTCTGTCACACATACTCCTTCTTTCTGTCCCACACACTCCAAGCCAAGCAAGAAATGCAGAAAAGGACTTGCCAATATATACTCTACACCTCACCTCAAATGGCTGACAAGAAACTCACCAACCCTTCTCCCGACACTCTGCCTCCAGTTCACTGTACTTTCCTCTCTTCCTCTCGTGCACCTCCTCCATGTTCCCTTCCCAAGGTACAGGACAATTCCCCTAAGATGACCTGTCTTCTTGCACCTGACCATATGACAATATCAGGCCACAACCTTGTCACACAGATCTCATCTGGGAATACCAATTGTGGCTTTAGGTCTGCCACCACTCTGTGGGGGCCTAAAACACCTCCCTACACCCACTAAGGAATGGGGTCGGGGATCATTTAATATTACCTTTCACATAGCTATGAAGGATAGGCACGATAGAGCGATTTTAAAAAAAATCAATTTTTAAAAATTTGTTTAGCCTAAAACACTCCCAACATTCACTGATGAACCTCTGAAAGTTTGATGACGATCCGTTTGGCTATCTCAAAAAAATGGGGAGGCACATGCGCACGCACACTCGATGGGAGTGAGAACCAAGCCGTGTACGGCAGCTTTGGGTAAGGCAGAGGGTTGTGAATGTGGGGCCTGGAGTTGCACCGATTGTTTAGAACGTGCCCTGGCCTTGTGGTTTGTTGGGTTTTACTAACCCCATCATGCTAAGAATGAAATCCGAATTTTGGCGGCTCTTTTTGCCAAGTTCTGCCTGTGTGGAATTGGGTTTCAGGATCCAGGATCACACCGAATACAACGGCTTCGATGGGAGCGAAAACTGAGCCGGGGGCGGCAGCTTTGGTGGGGGAGGGACCCGCCCATAGTTGCGCTGACATGCGTTTAGGACACACACACACGGACACGCACGCACACACACACACACACACACACACACACACACACACACACACACACACACACACACACACACACACACACACACACACACACACACACACACACACACACCTTCCAGGATTTCGTCCCTCCTGTGTGTCTGTCTACCTATTTATCTATCTATCTGTCTGTCTGTCTGTCTGTCTGTTGTAAGAATGGCCTTAAGTATTATCTGTGCAATGAAATTTTACAATGTCTGTCTGTCTACCTATCTGTCTGATGTAAGAATGTGTGATCGATGTATGAATGCGTTTTCACTTTTATGAGGTGACGAGGGGGGAAGACAAGGCGTTTGGGGTCTGCAAGGATGGGTAGAGTAAACATGGGATAGAGTTGAGAGGGGGAGGTTGAGACTTTTGTGGGGGAAAGGGGACTAGGATGGAGGGTGTAAACTTCGGAGTGGGGGGGGGGGGGATTGAGGACCTTCACTGGGTCTGTTGGTGGGGTAGGTTGGGGGTCTGTTGTTGGGGGAGGTTGTGTTGGGGTTGGAAAGGTCGATGTGTGGGTGTAGGGGGGGGGGAGGGGTGAGGAATTGTGGTGTGGGGGTTGGGGGGGGAGTTGGGAGGGGGTTGGAAGGTTACCAGTGTGGATGGCAGGATGGGGAATGAAGCCTTGGGGTTGGGAGGGAGAGGTTGAGAAATTGGGGTTTGCAAGAAGGGCTTGAAGACTTGGGGTTGAGGACCTGGGGCTGAAATGGGGGGAAGGGGTTGAAGGCTTGAAGAAGAAAGGAGTTGACGACTCAAATCCATATTTTACTCCCTAAATATTCCACACTCATTTTTACCATGGGGGGTGGGGGGGTTGGGAGGGCCATGAAAGAATCCTTAAAGTAGAACGGCACTCAGTAGAGCACATACCTCCGCCAGGCTGAACATTTTATGTTTTGTATCCCACTGATGGGCCGGATCTGGATCCGGATCCGGACCTGAACCAAACTCTAATCAGCTTGTTCTCGTCACATAACCAACTCATCCACCTAGTTTAGTCATAATTTGTCGATAACATTTTTCTATATGTTATATATCGCTTTTCGCCCGATCTCTCAATGGTGAAGAATCACTTGAAAATTAAATAATTATCGTATCCGAATCCATATTCACATATTCACCAAAATCGAACCAATTTGTCCTTGTCCCACACACAACCTGTCCATCAAGTTTCATCCAAATCCATCCATAACTTTTTGAGATATCGTGCTATGTATCGGTTTGAGCCCTATCACTCAATGGTGAAGAATCACTTAAACAATTAAATAATTCTCCTATCCGAATCCACATTCAGATCTTCACCAAAATCTAATCATTTCGTCCTTGTCACACAATCTTGTTCACAGACAAACAAACAAACAAAGACAGGGGTGAAAATATAGCCTCCATCCACTTTCGTTGGCGGAGGTAACAACCCAGGTTGCTATTTGTCGATAGCTAGTTGAACAAATCAGGAGACGACGATGGTTCATGAGCAAGCGGTATTCGATGACAAAGGACAGACTATAACCGAAACAGGCCCAGAAATGTCAAAACGAAGGTTGCTGACCTTGAAATGAGATAGAAAATAATGTATAATCAGTTATGAGGTTAGTTAGCGACACAATACCGAAAATTCGGTTCGATTCCGACAACTTTGAAAATTTGACCTTTGTGACCTTCAAAGGTCAAAGATTTTGAAATTTGTTGGAAAACTTGTATTTCATGATGTATGTGATAATACAAGATCATGTACGACATTTCACCCTATCAGGAAGCGAACAATGTAATAAAACCATCAAAAATCGACTTTTCTAAATTTTGTGACCTTGTGACCTTGACCTTGAGGCGAAAATGAAAAATCGAGCTCCGTTGGGCTAGACACATGATATTGCCCTAACCAAATACCGAAACCCCTGCCAGATTCCACCAACTCCCTCAGAGAAGATGTAGCTTGAACTCGATTACCCCCTAAAAAGACATCTTTTTCGGGCGTCGCTCCGCCCACAATGGGCGCAATATGCCCACTCTAGGCAGGACACAACTAGATCATGATATCAACCTCCCACCAAAGTTTCATCAAGATCGGATGATATCATCGGGTAGTTATGCTGCGGACAGACAGACAGACAGACAGACACACAGACAGACAAACGCCCATGACGAATATAGTGGTTTTGATAACTCGTGAACCAAAAACTAATAATTCAAGGAGTGCCTGCTGAGGCAACAAAGCTGAAATCTGCCTAGAGGCAGAAGTTTGGCAAGTCTGTGCAAATAAACCTTTCGCATGATACAAAGGGTCAAAATGGCAAATCTGATAGTTGAAAAAATTATGACGTAACAATAAACACCAAAGAGCCATTCACCATTTTCTTTCATCATTCAAGTGGGATAACGACAGATGAGATTAGGCAGCTGAACGAGGAAATATGACCCCCATTTATACAATTTGTATTGATCACCTGCACAAAGACTGTGAAGAGAAGAGTGGTGATTGTGGCAGTGGTGAAGAGGGCTCGATGATGGAAAACTTTTGGAATGAGATAAACGAGAGAGAAGGCGATGGCGCCCCTCAAACCACCGTATGCAATAATAAATTGGTCTTTGTACGAGATGGGCACCAAACGCACACGGTTGGCTACCCAGGAGAGTATCAGTACACCTGGCAATGGATAGGTGGGGATGAAGAGATGCGACAATAAAGAATGCTGAATAATAATAATAATAAAAAAAAGAAAAGGTAAAACAGTTAGATGTGGCATGATTTGCACAAGATTCCTGCCCTGCAGTATTCATTCTTCTTATCAAGTCTTGTCTTTCCCATTTATACACAGTCAGGAATGCTGGGGGAAAAACGAATCATCCCTTTCGTTAAGATTGTAATCTTGCAACGCAAGAAGGAAAACCAAATTCCATTTTAGAGGCCATATTTGCACTATGTTCGCATGAGAAAGGGAGTAAAATGAAGAAAAATAAATATGGCAAAGTAAGAGGTTAACAGGAAAGAGTAAAGCAAAGAGACTTAAGAATGAGAGCAGGAGTGCATAAATTCACCAAACTTGCCAGTACACCTCCAAAAGTACAACTCCAAAAGTAGGGTTTGCACTCCAAAAGGCAATGGCAGCCCTTTAAACTAAGAAAAGCATTCCCTCAAATAGTTTTACCACGTTTAACACTGATTTCAGATCAAGAAGCAGGCTTCATCAACAAATCAATAACGGATGGAAAACGAAAAGCATACGTGTCACCTGAAGGGTAAGTCATATTTGGACATATTTGGTATCAAAGTATGCACAAGATCCGAGAGAAAAAAGTCATGAGAGGAGAATTCAAAACCCCCAGCGGTTGTGAAAAAATTGCGAAAAATGTCAGGGGGTGGGGGAGCTCCCAATCCGCCTTCTCCCCCAGTGTAGTTAGGGATAAGGTCACAGGGGTCAAAACAGAAGATTATTTTTCACTCAAAATTTGATATGGAGTCATTCCTGGTCGAACTTTGTACCGTCTTTAGACTTCGCTTTAGGTGGGAAGCGTGAGGATTTGCGATGGCATGCCCTTCACTTTAGTTTTTATTTGCAAAAAACTTTATGGGAAGCATCTGAGAAACTTTATGGGAACATATATTGTGAGCATGAAGATATCTCATGATGCAATTGCGAGCGATTTAGGTTTTCATAGGTGGAAGAAAAAGGAGGTAGAGGAGGGTGGAGCGGATGTGAATTTTAGGCTTCAATTTTCTCGGAAGAATATTACTTGCCTCAAAGTAAAAGGCAATTCTAAACTTTCAAAAGCATTCCATACAAGTCAACAAGATCTTCATGGCACTATACGATGACAACTTCAATGTCTCTTCACTCAACTCAGGGGAAAAAAATCCACTTAATGAGCCAAATATGTCAGCAAGGGAAGGGATTAAATCCCCAGCCAAGCATGTGCTCCTCATCTTCAAACTGCATGTCTTTATTTCATCCAAATGGCATTATGGAAAAACCATACTACCACTGCATAATTACTGAGCATTCATCGCAAACCAATTTATGCACCAACTCTTAAAACATAATCGGCTTACAATAATGCTTAACAGTTAGCTTTATGAGAAAAAGTTTTTAATCCGATCAGTGGTATGCACAAATTTGAAGCAGGAATAAGCTAGGATGTTTTAATATAATAAATAAACAACAAGTACAGATACATTCAAAGGACACCACCTCAATGCCAAAAAACTTAATATCCTCCAGTGCGGTATTTCCAGGGCGCCGCAGGCACCTGGCGATACCGCTGTGCAGCACATAGAGACGGTATTGGGAGGGAGAGGTGCACGATAATTGATTGATTAATTGCATAATTAAAATCAATAAATAATAATCGTAAAATAATTTCTTAACCAATTGGCTAATAGCATACGTCAACCACCAGTGTTTCATCCAAAGCTGCAACTTTTTGAAAATTAAACAGGTCATTACTCAAAATAAATAAATAATAAATTGATTAATCAATAAGTAATTTATCGATTCATTGATTAATCAATAAATGTAAAATATCCTTTATAGCCAATCACTTTTCTTTTTTCTTTTTTCCTTTTTTTTCCTTTTTTTTGTATACTGAATCGAGGCTCGTGAAAGAGCTAACATTTATTTCACAAACAAATCAACCAGACAAACAAAATATACAAAAAGAGGGAGCGGAAGACAAGATGGGGGAGAGAAGGGGAAGCACACAACCACAACATTTGAGAGCAGGGAGAAGTGTGGGAGGGAGAGGGCTTGGGGGCAGGAGGCGTGGGAAGGGGGGGGGGGGGGTGGGAGAAGTATAAAACACAAGGGGACCGAAATTAGCGGGGGTAGAAAAGATCAAGGTTTTGGATGGGGGAGGATAAGAGATGGTGGTGAACTGCTGTTTTAAAGACCTGGAGGGTGGAGTGGGATTGAAGAGAGTGAGGGAGTTTGTTCCAGAGGCGGGAGAAAAGAGGAATGAAGGAGTGAAGGTGAGCAGAAAGTCTTGATTTTGGCAGTTTAACCATAAGAGGGTTGCAGGCAGATCTTGTGCGACCTGTAGGAATATTTGGGGGACAGAGCCCAGAGAGGGCTGGGGGGGCAAGGCCAGAGAGGAGTCGGTAGAAGACGGAAAGACCACCAACCTGCCTGCGGTGAGTGAGTGAAAGGCCCTTGGAGTTAGCTTCATCGCGGGAGATTCCAATGATTCTGAACGCTTTGGTTTCAACAGCGTGAAGACGGGCTAGGTGTGAGGCAGGAGCACCACTTGGTCACTGTCGTATCCGAATATCAGCTTCCTAGCTCAAAAGGTGCCTGCGATAATGCCCAGATGAGAAAGGAAATAAATAAGTACTTAATAAATCGACAATAATTAAGTAATTGATCAATTAATTGATTAATCAAAAAACAAAAAATACAATTTTGCCAAAGCACGTGCTCACTATTTTGCCAAAATCTCAGCTTCCTGCCTCATAGGATGGCTGAGATATCGCCTGGACAAACAAACAAGGAATAAGTTGTGCATAGCACAATACTTGCAGAATCCCTAAAATAAGTTTTTGGCCTATGATGACCTCAAAAATACTTGGTGGTTGAATTCAGTGACCTGGTATGCAAATCCTCTTAAAATTTCAAGTCGATCAGATGAAAATTGAGGATTTTAGAAATTTGGCCTATGTTGACCTCAAAACATTTGGTGGTTGTATTCAGTGACCATATATGCAAATCCTCTTAAAATTTCAAGTCAATCGGATGAAAATTGAGGATTTTAGAAATCTGACAATGGTCAGATTGGCCTATGTTGACCTATTGACCGTTTGACCCCAAAAACCTGTGGCCTGTGTTGACCTATTGACCTTTTGACCCCCAAAACAATAGGCTTTTTGATTATGGCAAACTCTACCATTTGGTGAAGTTTCGTGAAGCTCGGTTGAAAATTGTGACCTGTAGGCGACAGACAAACAAACTGAATAACACACAAGACCAACCAATATACTGTACTTGAAAAATCTTCGATTTTCGCAAGTAACAAACAAGAAAGAAAAAGAAAGAAAACAACCACAGTGAAAACTGAGTACTCCCTTTCAGCGCGCGTCATCGCCGGGCCCCCTGCCGAGACCTTCGGTGCCCGGCGATGACGTCATGCAGTGCCTGGGGATGGAAGAAGAAAGGAGCGGTGTACAACATAATGTGCTTCAGTAGGACTGGCGTAAACATAGTAGCAAATTACTCCAACAACAGCAAAAACGGCAGCAGCAGCAGCAGCAACAGCAACAGCCATCGCCACCACCTTTTTGTGGGATCAGCAAGGGAATGTTTTTGGCTCGTGTCTGACTGAAGGTGTCAGGAATTTCGAATTTGTTCAGGTTGATGGCGATAACTTGCCGACTCTTCAGAAAAGACACAATGGAATCTTCAACGTCCACCAACGACAAGTGCTGGCAGACGAGTCCTCCAGGTTAACGTCCATCAAATGGACCGTGCACACAGAGGATGCCTCCTCACCCACCCTGCTTGGGAAACATCTGGATGACAGTTTATAGCTGGGTCGAGATACAAACCCAGAGTAGATAGCTGTCAAGTGCGCATACCTCAAAGCTATCCAACCATCAATCTCAGCTACACATAGAATAGATGCAAAAAACAAAAAGAAAAAAACAATTTAACTAAAGTATAGTTTTTACCATTAAAATGAAACTAAATGGCACAGGTTGGCATTACCATTGCATTTGGGGGAAGTAGCAATGGAAAACACTCATAACCGAGGGAGGTGGTTTAATCCCGGTGCAAATGGACAGTGCAAATGACGTGGCCGCTGCTGGATCAAAATCGTTTTAAACCACAGCATGGCAACTCATGCGGAATTTTCAAAATCAAACTTTGCAAATGAAAGTTGTATTGAAAATGCAAGAAATTAAAGATTATGGCTATAATGATGACAACAAGAGGGAGAATTGCTTTGCAATAATGTCCCCTGTGGGTGTGATATTTTCTAAGTACAAAAAGAGCAGAACTCTGGCAAAATTGACAAAATGCCATGAAACTCGAACTTGTTCTATAACTTATCATAATAAAGCCATCTACCAAGTTTCAGTTAAACATGTTAAAGGGTAAGGGTGGAAAGTCTGGAATACCACATGTGGAATGGACGGACAGATAAACGAATGGACAGACTGGCAGCAAACCTATAGTCCCCTCTGGTGAGGAACAATTCGTACAGTTGTAGCACATTAATATTCAACAGCAACCACATGCAACATCTTAACAATACGGAACATTAGAAGGGGGAAGGGAGGCAAGCAGATGACACAGTGACAATTAGCTACAAGTAAAGAAAACAGTGTTTTGTGTTGTATTCATAGGGGGATAAATTATAAATCAAAACAGTTAGTGTTAATATTGTTGCGAATATGGAATTTGGCCTCCATATCCGCTTGTAAATATTCCCCTATTTCCCCAATACTCCCCAACTATCCCCAATCCCCCATTCCCTAGTCCCATTGTCTGTAAACAACACTCTGTAGAACCGACCTTCCCCTTTTTCCCCCATTAAATGTCGTGCCCAGGTCCACCGCATCTCACGTAGACAACTTTCGGACATCTTGCTAATTATTCTTAGTCTATGTCAGTTAAGGACTCGTTTCCATTAATTCTGACTCTTCGTTGCACCAGAATGTGATTATATGGCACCAGTAGTGAGTTTAGGACCTTCCCTTACCTCCTCCCATCTTCTTCCCCAAACAACAACTACAACTACAACTACAACTACAACAACAATTACAACAACAACTACAACAACGGCGCTGCGCGGAGGAGTGTGCGTCCTCACACCGGCTCGGTTAGCCGCCATTGACGATGCGCTCCGACGGGGTTACCACGAAGGGGCTCCTTGTCAGCCCCTCGTCAAGGGCGGAGCCGGTAACCCCCCCCCCAGCACGCACCCAATGAGAAGCAACGTGCCGATTCCATCTGGGGCGGAGCTAACGAGCCGAGGGCGTGTCACTCCCCGCCGGATATACGCGGCCACGTACCGGACGTGACGTGAGATGCGCCCCGAGCTTGAAGAGGAAGAACCAGTCGTGACCTCCGAGCGCTGAGACCTCCCTGCATCTACTGGACCGTACAGTACCCTGTCCTTGAGCCAAGAGTGCACCTTGAGCCATCGATACCCGCTTTCCTTGCCATCAATCCCCGTGTGAGTCAGCCTTGTCCCGTTTATCTGTCGTCTGTTGGGGTTAATATAAGAGTGTGTCTAAGTGCCTGTCTTTCTATGATGTCCCTCTTGTAGTTGTAATCTAACCTTCCGCCTTAATATAATCTCCTCCGGAGGTCTTGAGAACCGTATCCCTGGTGTCGTGTCATTTTAATCCCAGCCGTGTGTCTTTTCCTTCATTGATCTAGCGTAGCGCGATTAGTCAACGTTCGAGTATAATCGGGTAACTTGTGCAGACGTGGTCATACCAAACCGCTTGGTAAATAACATCTAAGCCGCGTCTGTAACAATTGGTGTCGAGGAGTGGAATTCGAACCCGGGACTAAATTTATTAGGCCCAAATTTGTAGTAGAATCGATTCGGAGCGCGTTTCCCGCGCGAAATTATAACGGCGAAATTTGAATTTGTTATACGAAAATAAAAACCCGAATTTTGAAAGTCGCGCTATGGCAGACCAAGACAACTGGGGTCCGGTAGAGGAGAGTGAGGCAGGGTCGGTCCAGGACCAAATTGAGGGACGCGAGGAGAGCGAAGCAGTGAGGGTAGCAGGTTCGCAAAGTAGCGCCGTCACGCACGAAGTAGCGGGCGCGCAAAATGGCGCCTCGCAGATGGCCACGGCGTCCACGCCCGCGACCGTGGCAGCGCCCCTGGTGGATTTGAACCTTTTTTTTATACAAATAAAGGCCCTTATGGCCCAGAATAGTGAGCGATTGGAGGGCCAAATGGGGGTAATGGGGAACCGGATGGATGCTCAGAGTGAGCAATTGGGGGTAATGGGAAACCAAATGGGGGTAATGAGGGACGAAGCGAGGGGTACCGGTGAGGGGTTAGACAATAATTTTAAGGAGTTAGACAAGAAATTTGGGAAGTTAGACAATAATTTTGAGGGGTTAGACAACGGGATAAAAGAGGTGAGAAATGGGTTAATAGGGTTAGAAAACAGTATGGAAGGCAAATTGAGGGACATGAGGGACCAAGCGGAAAGGGAAGTTAACCAAATGGGGCAGCAGATAGAGGGGGTCAGAATGGGGGTAGAAGCCAAACTGGATGCTCACAGGGAGGAAATGGAGCAGATGAGGGTGGCATCTGGGCAGGAGATGCAAGTGATGGGAGAGGAGATCAGAAGAGGAGTGAGTGAGGAGGTCGGAGGAGTGCGCGAGGAGGTGAGGCACTGTAAGGAGCACATGGAGAAGGAGGTGAGAAAGGGGACTGTAAAATTACAAGGGGGCATAGAGGTCCTGACGCAGGAGGTGGAACAGCTGACGGAGGGACAAAAAGAAGTAACGGAGCAGGTTCAAAGGAACACTGCGGTATTAGGAGGATTAAAAGCGACACAGAAAGAACTAAAAGATGACTTGGTAGCGACGAAGAGGGAATGTCAGATGGTACGTGAGGGGCTGACAACGAGGTTGGACGAGGTGATAGAGGTAATGGAGACGAAGGCCCGGCAGGTGAGGACGCACATGGAAACGGTCAAGGTAGCCTTGGAGGACGAGCTTGAGGAGACGTACCGGGGAATAAAAGAGGTGAAGCAGAAATTAGAAGAAGTGGAAGAAGGGGTGAGCGAAATTAAGAAGCGACGGAGAGAGGATAAGAAAGAGATAAAAGAGGAGATAAAAGAATTGGTCCAAAGTCTGTGTCTGGATCGTGATGATGTGCTCATTAACCGGATGAGGGATTCGCAGGTGATGGAGGAGAAGCGAAGAGGAAGAGGACCCGGTGTAAGTGGTGACCAATATGGTCGTGCGTATGATGCGCCAGGTGATTTAAGAAGCTTGGGGGTCGAGATGGACCCGGGTGTTCGTGAGAGGCCGTTGGTGAAGTGTGTGACAGGTCTGGTGTGCGAAAAAGGAGGTGTGCGAGAAAGTCCGACTCTGGGGTGTGTGAGGAAAAAGTGCGTGCCAAGGAGTGAGGGTGCTGGCGAGAATGAGTCGGTCGTAGCGCGTGTGCGAGGGAGCACATGGAAGCGCGGTGTGGTAAGTGTTACAGAGGGTGTGACGGGAGAGTGTGCGCAGGAGTGTGCGCGAGAAAGGTGTGTGACGGACAGGTGCATGGGGAAAGAGTGCGCTGTCAAAAGTAAGGAAGAATGCACACCTGTGGTGAGTGTTACAGAGGGTGTAACGGGAGAGTGTGCGCGAGAAAGGTGTGTAACGGACAGGTGCATGGGGAAAGAGTGCGCTGTCAAGAGTAAGGGTGAGTGCGTTGTCAAGAGTGGTGGTGAGAGTAGTGAGAGTGACGAGGAGCGTGAGTTGGGTGTGACAGGTGAGCGAGGATGTACACCTGGAATGGAAGGATGCACACCTGGAATGGTAGAGCGTGAGTGGGAATGCACGCTGGAGTTGGTAGTGAGGCACGTGGTTGGGTGTGCGAATGAGAGCACACCTGTGATTGTCACAGAGGAGGTGACAGAGGAGGGGGCGCGAAGAGGTGTGTTGGTGAGGTGTGCGACCAACGAATGTGTGCCAAAGTGTTCGGTGGTCAGGTGTGTGACCAAGGCTGTGAGTGGAATGAGGGTACCTGGGTGTGTAAGGAAAGGTACGAGGAGCATGGAGACGGCTGGATGTATGCGCACGAAAGGTGTAGCGTATGCGTGTAAGAATCCAGGTGAAGCATCGACGGTAACCAGGTTAGAGGTTAGGTCGACTGTTAGCCGAAGCGGGCCCTCGGTGCGTGCCGGGCCTCGCTTTGAACGGCCGCGTCTGTGCTCCAATAGGTGGAGCGGGCGGCTGGATAGGAAGGGTCGTCATGGCGACCACTTTCTGTTGAGGCATTCCGGCAGGTCGAGATCGAGCCATGGGATGGCTCCACGTCGAGATGGTGCGTGGGATCTCGGCCCTGGTAAGCCCCCGTCCCTGCACCGAGTGCCGGAAACATCCAGCCGCTGGCACAGAACAACCCGCATTCATGGCTTGGCTTTACGAAGCCGGGCTTTGGACAGGAATTGGCGCACCGAGAGGTATTAGTGAGTAGACTGGGTGATGAGGTTAGTGTTTTGGCCCCGAAATTAGAGCAAAACAAAATTTGATGATTGGCAAAGGATTGGCAGAGTGATGATTGGTAATGGTACAGTGATTGGCAGATGATTGGCAAATTTTTAATTTGTTGAAATTTGATGTGCAAAATTGGTAGTGAGCGATGGGCCCGGTGGGTAAGGGGGGCATCCCTGCCACCCTTCCCAGAGGTGGGGGCAAAGGAGCAATAGCTTATGGGGTGTATGGCAGTGAAAACTAGCCCGGGTGGGTTAGGTTATATTGTGTGTAGGGATCTAGCGAAGATGACCTTAGGTAACGTTAAGTTTAGTTAGTGACTGATACCTGTAGTGGGGACGCAGGTAGATTAGTATGGATTATAATGACGTGGGAGCGCAATAGTTTAAAGGGACGACTGGGAAGCGCAAGTTTCAGAGGGGAGTAGTTAGCTGAGATGATGCCATGTGTTTGAGAGTTGAACAGGTGTGATTGCACAGGTGTGCAACTGGACAGGTGTGTGGAGCAGTGTGTGAGTAGTGAGTGTTGTGGATCAGCACGAATGCGCTTGGGGAGAGAAGGGTGCAGGTGGCACCAGGTGTGAGAGCACAGGTGTGCAAGTACAGGTGTGTGGAGAGAGTTGGAGTAAGTGGTACGGAGTGGTGTGCATGGTGCGAAGGTGTGAATGGGGGAAGAGTGGACCCCCATCACGGATACCCGGGGCGGGTAGTGTAAGTGTTAGGTAGAGGGTACAGGTAAATTGTGGTTGGATATTGGCATCTGTGGTGCGGTTGCAGAATGGTGTTGTGAATGGGTGCATTAGTGTTGTGGAAATGGCTGGGCGTGTAGCCTGTTAGTGTGTGTAGTTGGTTGGGCACTCCACCACTGTGAGGATGTCGGCCAGGTGAGGCCGCAGGTGGGCTCTGGGAGCCGGTAGTTGTGAGTGGGTGCCTGAGGATCCCGGGTGTGGATCGGGCAGCCCAGTGCCAGAGAGGGCACCGAGTGGGGAGAGCGCCAGAGGGCCTTCCCCAGGTAGTTAGGTTAGGGAAAGGAGCAGGTAAGCTCGGAGGCAACTGCAGTGGTGGAGGTGTGCAGGTGGGTAGACCCACTGGGAGAGGTACACGCCACAGCCCAGAAATTGTACGAGGGCACCGGGAGATGAATCGGGGGAGTGAGACCCCAAATTGGAAAGCACCACAGTCTGGCCAATGGGAATTGGTTTTTAGAACCCATAGTGTAAGAGGGCCAATGGGTTGGCCAGAGAAAGACCCCGGGTAGTGTAAAGTTGTTAAAGTCATTTAGGAAATAGTTAGGATTGATGAGCCTGTCGCACCATACGCAGCCACTTACCTGTGGTGATGATGATGACTCCACACCTGTGTTTTCTTTGTTTTGTTGCAGGAAATGAGATTGCTGTGGATTGGTTAGACGCATCACGACGTGGATGAGACATTGGGGTGATTCCATCTCTCCCTCCCTAGGAGGGACTGATGATGAATTGGTAATGGCAAATTTTGATGTTCAGTTGGAGATGGCAAATTTTGATGAGAGTTGAAAATGGCAAATTTGATTGGTTAGGAGGGAGAGAAGACGAATTTGGTTTATGGGAGGAACGGGGAAGACAGTAGGGATGTTTGTTGATTTGTAAAGTAGATGTTTATGGGTAGTGTTGTGTTTTGTGGATACAGTAAGGGGTAAGGGAGGGGCCATGTAGGTTACCTGGTGGGGGGGGGGGGGGGGGGCGTACGGTAGGAACGTACCTGTCTCACCTGGTTCCCATGTGCCCCCAGTGTGCATTACCTTGCATTGCGTGCACTTTTGCGCCCTTACCACCTTACTCTTGTCTGCTTCTTTTGTCTCCCACCTCCGAGGATCTGGCTTTGGGGTAGAGAGAGAGGAGAGAGAGGTGCTGGCTTCGCAGTTGTGGGCCTGCACTTTCGCTGTTTGCTGCCTGGATCGATACACCATATGGACCGCAATGTTTGTGGCCACCCACCATGGACCGCAGCTCTTTTGCGGCCAAGCACCACCCGTGGATGGACCTATGGGTCAACGTGGCACCTATGCCAAACAGGTGAACCACTCTTAGTTGGCCCCTGATGGCCACAATAAAGAAATGGACGCGGTTGGCGCCTTTCTTTATTTTTGAAAGAAGTAAGAAGGCCAAGTGCACCACACGAAGGCAAGACCAGCGGCAGAACATCGGCCGGCTGCGACACCACACAATGATTTATAGACACTTTATTGGTGCACCGGATGGTGCTGACTGTACATGAGGGGGTGGTGCTTTTCGTGCTGGAAAAGGGTGCTCTGCACGTTATTAAAGGCCGTAGGCCACAGAGCACTCGTGGGTTGGTGTATCGATGCTGGCATGCGTGCTCTCTCTATGCATAACATCTGCATGTGTCCCTCCAAAAACAGGTCCTGGATCGTAGTGTAAATATCAGCGTAGTCTTGTAAATAATGCTCCCTACCGGCTGTATGTTTAGTTTGCGAATTCTTTCCGGATTCGGTTATCCTGTGGGTGTGTTTCTGTGAGGAGAAGGGTGCAACGTCGCAGGGGGACATATTTACTCATTTGTGAATATCTGTAAAACTGTCGCACTCAGGGTAGAGTTAATAGTAGAGGGAACTACATCTGAGTGCCACACTAAAATAGGTAAAAATTTATCGGGTCGGGACGCCCCGAGGGTAGAGAAGGGTGCAATGTTGCGAATATGGAATTTGGCCTCCATATCCGCTTGTAAATATTCCCCTATTTCCCCAATACTCCCCAACTATCCCCAATCCCCCATTCCCTAGTCCCATTGTCTGTAAACAACACTATGTAGAACCGACCTTCCCCTTTTTCCCCCATTAAATGTCGTGCCCAGGTCCACCGCATCTCACGTAGACAACTTTCGGACATCTTGCTAGTTATTCTTAGTCTATGTCAGTTAAGGACTCGTTTCCATTAATTCTGACTCTTCGTTGCACCAGAATGTGATTATATGGCACCAGTAGTGAGTTTAGGACCTTCCCTTACCTCCTCCCATCTTCTTCCCCAAACAACAACTACAACTACAACTACAACTACAACAACAATTACAACAACAACTACAACAACGGCGCTGCGCGGAGGAGTGTGCGTCCTCACACCGGC
This sequence comes from Myxine glutinosa, assembly GCF_964187855.1. NCBI lineage: Eukaryota > Metazoa > Chordata > Myxini > Myxiniformes > Myxinidae > Myxine > Myxine glutinosa. Next base: position 215,962,301 of record NC_136262.1, on the reverse strand, counting down.
TCGGTTAGCCGCCATTGACGATGCGCTCCGACGGGGTTACCACGAAGGGGCTCCTTGTCAGCCCCTCGTCAAGGGCGGAGCCGGTAACCCCCCCCCCCAGCACGCACCCAATGAGAAGCAACGTGCCGATTCCATCTGGGGCGGAGCTAACGAGCCGAGGGCGTGTCACTCCCCGCCGGATATACGCGGCCACGTACCGGACGTGACGTGAGATGCGCCCCGAGCTTGAAGAGGAAGAACCAGTCGTGACCTCCGAGCGCTGAGACCTCCCTGCATCTACTGGACCGTACAGTACCCTGTCCTTGAGCCAAGAGTGCACCTTGAGCCATCGATACCCGCTTTCCTTGCCATCAATCCCCGTGTGAGTCAGCCTTGTCCCGTTTATCTGTCGTCTGTTGGGGTTAATATAAGAGTGTGTCTAAGTGCCTGTCTTTCTATGATGTCCCTCTTGTAGTTGTAATCTAACCTTCCGCCTTAATATAATCTCCTCCGGAGGTCTTGAGAACCGTATCCCTGGTGTCGTGTCATTTTAATCCCAGCCGTGTGTCTTTTCCTTCATTGATCTAGCGTAGCGCGATTAGTCAACGTTCGAGTATAATCGGGTAACTTGTGCAGACGTGGTCATACCAAACCGCTCGGTAAATAACATCTAAGCCGCGTCTGTAACAATATTATACAGGAATCCAATGAGGCCTAATCTAGAATATTGTGTACAGTTTTGGTAACCACATCTGAGGAAGGACATAGCTGCCATAGAGCAGGTGCAGGGTTGCCATGGAAGCGTTGCCGTTGCCATGGCACTAGATTGATTCCGGGCCTATCTCGACTAAGCTATGAGGATCATTTGGAGACGGGACTTTATACATTGGAAAGGAGGTGATTGCAAGGGTACCTTATAGAGATGTTTAAGATAATGAAGGGTGCGGACAAGATAAGTGAAATGGAGTTTGTCAGCAAAGTGGACAGTGTTAGGACCAGGGCCCATGGCTTAAGGGTAAAGAAGACAGGTTTAAAGTAGGACAGGAGTTTGAGTGAGGTTTGAGTGAGCACAGGTTTAAAGAACAGGTCTTTCAGTCAAAGTTGTTAATGCATAGAATGGTCTCCCCAGAAATGTAATGGCAGCAGAGGCAAAGGATAAGTTTAAATGGGATTTAGATAGGTACCTTGATGGATTGAAGATAGAGAGGTGTGGAGATATTGGCTTATGTGAATGGTAGATAGCTTAAATGCAGATGGGTGATGGTACTGGGGTTGGTGCAGCGCATGGATGATGGGCCAAATGGGCATCTCCTGCACAAAAGTTACTCGTGTATCATTGTGTTGAATATTGTACTCTCAAAAGAAAAATGTCAAGTGCACACGCTGCTTAATAGCGTGCCAGAATGAAGTTACTTGATGGCAACTGACACCTATTTATGGCTGTGTGGTGTAAACCCAAAAGTGAATAGACCGTGGTTCAAATTGAAAAAAATTCAAATTAACAGTTACGCAACTCAACAATTAAATAAATAAACAAGATGGTATTCATAGAATACTTACCCGCTTAGTCTTGAGAAGTTGGTGTGAGCCAACTCCTGTGTCTTTCAAGCGTTTTAATTTTTTTTTATCCAATATGGCTGCCAGACCACGTGACCGATGACATCATAAATTTACATTCTCCAATATAATTGATGCGTAGATCACGCTCAATAAATTTCAAACTCATCGGACTAAGTGTGGTACTTGTAGCGGTTTCGGGGATATGGATGGTACTTGTACTACGTGTGCTATGACATCATAGTTATTTTAAAAAACGATACCGGAGGAGGCACTCCTATGGTGAAAATTGTGTTCATCAGACAAACAGTTACAGAGAAAAAAAAATTCATACTCATTGGATCATGCGTTGTGCTTGTCAATTTTTGATGACGTCATAATGAAGTCACCACATACATAATGACATAGCTAACATAACTTATTCCCCATGGGGAGTACTTGACAATGAGCAATGTTTTAATTTTTTCCATTTAGCGGTTTCAGAGATGTAGCAGTGCAAAGTTTTTCCAAGATGGCGCCCGTACCACTTAACCTATGCGCCATAATTACCACAAAAATTATGCAGGTGGAGGTGCTCCTATGGTGAAAATATCGTGTCAATCGGACCAACGCTTGCAGAGAAAATGAATTTCTAGTACGACATTCAGACACACCCGTATGACATACTTCGTACGTACGGACTCACCCGATTGCTTAACCCCGTTTTTCGCTTCGCCAGCGCAGGGTATTAATTCCAGATTGTATTGAACTTGATTGAACGCCAGCGCAGAACCCTGGTGTTGGGCTAGCGGCTAGTGTGCCGGCTTAGGATCCAATGGATCCTGGGTTCGAATCCCGGTCGATTGCTGAATTAACGCCAGGGGGGTTAACTCAGCCTGTCATCCTTCTGAGGTCGGCTAATTGAGTACCAGTTCACTGGTAATTCCCTGTTTGTCGTTAAAGGCGGCAAAAAGGGTTGGCGTCAGGAAGGGCATCCGGCCGTAAAACATTGCTTCAAAAAGGGGACCGAAAAACAACAACAACCACGGTTCCCGAAAAAGGCCAACCCCCGCTTTGCGGGGAAAAATGGCCTCTAAAGGTGGTTTTTTTAATTTTATTGAACTTGATTGAATATGCTTTCCAGCGTAAATGTGGTTTGAAAAGATGACGAAAATGAACTAAACCAAACAGCAAGCTTTTTTGTGCGCATTGCTTTAATATTTTACAAGCATACCCATATCTATCCTTGTGAAGAACTCACACCCAACTTGTTTTCATTACAGGTGGGTGGAGGTTACGTTTTCATGCCTGGTCTGTTTGTCTGTCTGTCTGTTAACAGGATATCTCAATAAGTTGTGGATGGATTCGTACAACATTTGGTGGAGAGGTTATAGTCAGGGCCCTTAGGGATATTTTGGGGCCGTTTGGTTCAAATTCTTCCAAAAGCACCAAATTTGGCCCAGATGTTGCCCATGCCATACTCTTTCGATTTTTGACGGGCGCCAAAACGGGCGCCCCCCCCCCCCCGGGGGCCCCATATTGGTGAAATACAAAATGGCCGCCACACGGATTAGAGGAAAATCAGTTACCACTTTTCAGGGGTTTTCGAGATCGAGGAATCCAATTATGATGTTATTTTGATGATTCGAGGTCAAGGTCAATCCTCAAGGTCATCTTAAAGGTCATTTTTGAGTCAAACATGTCGGTTTTTGAGTTTTTTGTCAAGATTTACGCGAGGTTCACCATTTTATGTTTCTGGGTTGGGTAATCGAACTCTGACCTTATTTTTGACAATTAGAGGAAATATTTACATGTCTATTTCCTAATTTTCAGGCATATGCAGTTCATCAGTCTAATTACAAAGGTACGGATTTTGATGTTTTATGAACTGTATGCCATATCCTTGTGTTTAATTTTTGTGCGATCATGATCCGGGTTCATGTATACATGATTGTATACATGTCATAAATATGACGTCATCGGTCATGTGACCTGGCGGCCATATTGGATTTTATGAAAACCTTAAAAATGGATCCCTGCCTTCATTTTTCGATCGATTCATTTTGAACTTTGACCACTTATAGTACGCCATGTGATTGGATGCATATCCTAATTATGACGTCATAGGTCAGGTGACATGGCGGGATGGACCGGTATGGTCCCCGTCAAATATCGAGAGTATGGCATGGGCAACATCTGCGCCAAATTTGATGCTTTTGGAAGAATTTGAACCAAAATATCCCTAAGGGCCCTGACTATTAGGTATGCGACAAAGACGAAATTATTCGATTTTGGCGAAGACCTGGATCCAGATTTGGATCCGAGAATTTTGAAGCGATTCTTCACCAGAGTGATGGAGCCAAAAACGATATACAGTCAAACCTCACCGTCCATGTATTCACTGTCAGTGATTTTGCGCATCTGCGCTTAACTTTTAGACACCCTTTCTCTCCCTCCGCGCCAATATGTTGTTAGTGTTTTGTTCTGTTGCATTGGGGATTCCTATTGGGGATGCCACTGACGAAACGTGCAACCTCTGCTTGGTAGCTTCACACACAACAAAACACGTTATGGAAGACGGTGCAGTCCTGGCTTCACCAAGGCAAGAGCACAAGATAACAGATGTGAGGGAACTGTGGGTTGCTCCTGGGAGGTTGGTCACAATACTGTACTTTACTGTACTGTACTGTACTGTACAGGTACTCTAAGCAGAAAAGCCTTATTGATGATAAATGTTACTTATTTGATTTTATTTCATTCAATTGTTCTTATTTTTCTATTTGAATGTCTTATTTTTCAATTTACAAGAATATAAGACCCGTCGCTTCGCTGACGGAAATACCAATCTTTGCTGCGATGGCTAATCTATGGGAGAAGAAAAAAAAAAGGATTCCTGCGAGATCCTGCTCTCCGTGCAGGGATAACCAACGTCACGTGTTGGCATTTGCAGTTACCACACGCGTGGCCATGCACCCATAAAAAAATTAAAAAAAATTAAAATAAATAAAATTTTCTATTTTTTGGCTCGCACACACCGTAAGTTACCCAAATCCACCGTAGTTGGATTTATTGAAATCCGTTAATCAGTCCTCAAGTTATAACACGACAAACAGACAAACAAACAGACAAACAAACAAAGAAACAGACAAAGACAGACAGACAGACACGGCTCCTTTTATAATATACATTCATGATTTTTGTACTTTGCAATTTCACCATTCGCGGAGGTTTATAGGAACGTAACCCCTGCAGATGGCGAGGATTTACTGTATAGCATGACATTTCAAAAAGTTGTGAATGAATGACTAATGAAAAAAACTATGTGGATGAGTTGGTTATGAGACGTGAACAAACGATTCAATTTTGGTTCAGGTTCTAATCCAGAACTGGAGTATCAATGGGATACAAAACAAACTGTTCAGCCTGGCGAAGGTATGCTCTTTACCAAGTGCCTTCCGTATTTCCTTCTGTATTTTCTATTATGTATTTCCTTCTAGTTTTCCTCCTGTATTTTATCCAAGGTAACCATAGCACCAATGATCTTTATAATAACTCAGGCCTCGAATGTTTACGGGGAGCGCTCTGCCAAAAGAGAAGCAAATTTACCTGTTGCTCTCCATACAAGGCACAAAATCAATGTCGAGATGACAAATGGCCAGCTCCAGTCATGGGGTCCATCAAGGGTAGCCATCCCTAAAAGCAAGAAGATGAGAGTTTCACTGGTGGATGACAGAGCTCGAAGTGTGCGACGTAGGGTTGTACGGGAACGCCACTCCAGATTCAGATCCACGTAAGAACGCATCGTCAAAGCTGCCGATATAAGCCTGGAAGACAGGGTGAAAAGAGGAATAAAAGAAATTTGAGATATTACACAACACATCTTCATGAGTGTACATGGTGGCCTGAAATTCACTTTATACCTGCTAAATTTCTCATACCTCCTTCCAAACCCCTCCCCCCATCCCCACTGTGGTATGTAGCAACACTGGCTAAAAAGAATGATATTGTAGCGGTTACCGCTGGATGCACACAATCGCCTTGCACCGGCCAGAACACGGCCAGACGCGCCTCTCCCGGGCATGCCCGGACTCACTGTTCCCGGGCACGCCCGAACCTCCCGGGAACGCCCGGTCTCGTCTTTCCCGGGCATGCCCGCTATCGCCTTTTCAGGGCTCGCCTAGAGCGTCCGGGCATGCCCGCTATCGCCTTTCCAGGGCTCGCCCAGAGCGTCCGGGCATGCCCGCTATCGCCTTTCCAGGGCTCGTCCAGAGCGCCCGGGCACGCCCAGCCTCGACTTGCCAGGCCGCAGCCAAACACGCCCGGGCAGGTCCAGACTCGCCTTTCCAAGGCTCGCCCTTGACACCCGGGCATGCCCGGTATAGCTTTTGCCGGGCAAACTTCCCAACATAAATGTGTATATATATTGCTGCCCGATAAACGGGCTTGTTAGAATACCTGAGCTGTTTTGTTTCAATAAAGCAACTCGGACGAATTCCGTCTTTGGTCGCGTCAATTCTTTCGACTCGCGTTGGAGCGCAGTTCCTTCATTGGTGACCTACCGACATGGATACGGCAGTGACGCTTAAACTGCCTACCTTCTGGGAGGCTCACGCGGCTGTTTGGTTCGCTCAGGCGGACTCTCAGTTCGCCCTGCGAGGCATCACCGCGGACGACACCCGCTTCCACCATGTTGTGGCGGCGCTCGGTTCCGCCACCGCGGCCCGCGCCTTGAGCCTCCTCGAGCACCCGCCGGCTGCTGACAAATACGACGCGCTGAAAACGCTCCTCCTCGACACTTTCGCCCTCTCACCGGCAGCACGCGCACGGCGCCTGCTCGCTCTGCCCGAGCTCGGCGACACGCGCCCGTCCGAGCGCATGGACTATATGCTCTCGTTGCTCGGTGAGCACTCTCCGGATTTTCTGTTCCGCGAGCTGTTCCTTCGCCAGCTGCCTCACCTGGTACGCCTCGCCCTGGCTGGCACGTTGATCACGGATTCCCGCGCCCTCGCCAGGGAAGCCGATAAGATCTCCTCGGCGGGCCAGCACATCGGCGCGGTTACCTGGAGCCCGCCGCCGTTCGAGGCGACGCCCACGACACCCGAGCGCCCTGCGCGGTTGGAGGCCGAACTGCCGGTGCAACTGGCGGCCGCCACGCCGCACCGCCCGCTTCCGACTCGACGGCCGGGGCCTCCACCTGACCGGGCGTGGTGTTATTACCACGCCAGGTTCGGACACAAGGCTCGGACGTGCCGGCCCCCGTGCACTTTCGGCAGGTCGGGAAACGGCCGGGCCGGCGTTCATTCCCAGCCATGAGCGCCGGCCACTCGGGCAACTTGCTGTTTATTCGGGACAAAGCGTTTGGGCGGCGTTTCCTGTGTGACACCGGCGCCCAACTGAGCGTCATACCCGCCTCCGAGCAGGACAGGCGGGACGCCATTTGCGGCCCCTCTTTGGTCGCTGCTAATGGCTCGGCCATACGCACTTTCGGCCCATGCGTCGTCACCCTCTGCTTCGGCAGCCAGCGTTTTCAATGGACTTTTGTGACCGCCTGCGTCCCCATGGCTTTGCTGGGCGCCGACTTCCTCTGCGCGCACGGGCTGCTGGTCGACGTCAAACGTCGTCGCCTTGTCAACGCCGAGACCTTCAGCTCCCTGGCGTGCACGATGAGCAGCTCCGCGCCGACCGAACTGGCGTGCGCCCTCCCGGCAGCGAACGAGTTCGCTCGCCTGCTCGCGGAATTCCCGGCCCTCACGCGGCCGACGTTTTCGGCCGTCGCGGTGCGGCACGGGATCGAGTACCACATACCCACTACGGGCCCGCCGGTCTATGCCAGGGCCCGCCGCCTCGACCCGGCCAAGCTCGCCGTGGCGAAGGCCGAGTTCGACGCGTTGGAGCACCTCGGCATCGTGCGGCGCTCCGATAGCGCGTGGGCCTCGCTACTGCACATCGTGCCAAAGCCGGGGGGTGGATGGCGCCAGTGTGGCGACTACCGCCGTCTCAACGACGCTACCACCCCCGACAGGTACCCGATCCCGCATATTCAGGACTTTTCCGCCCGTTTGGCGGGACGGGTCATCTTTTCGAAAATTGACCCGATACGGGGCTACCACCAGGTACCTGTCCGGGCGGCCGACGTCCCGAAGACGGCCGTCATCACGCCGTTCGGCCTGTTCGAATTTTTGCGGATGCCGTTTGGCCTCAAGAACGCAGCCCATGCGTTCCAGCGCTTGATGGACGGCGTGCTGCGTGACCTGCCGTTTCTTTTCGTCTATCTGGACGATATCCTCGTCGCCAGCACGTCCCGCGCCGAGCACCTCCTCCACCTCCGAACACTGTTCGGTCGCCTCAGCGAGCACGGCTTAATTGTCAACCCGGTCAAATGCCACTTCGGCGCGACGACCGTTGACTTTTTGGGCCACCGCATCACCAAGACCGGGGCCGTGCCGCTGCCGACCAAGGTCGAGGCCATCACCACGTTCCCGCGTCCCCGTTCTATCAAGGCCCTCCAAGCGTTCCTCGGCATGGTGAATTTTTATCACCGATTCGTGCCCCGCGCTGCTCAGCTCATGCGGCCCCTTTACGAGGCCCTCCGGGGCAAGCCGGCCAAGCATGATATTGTTTGGTCCACGGCCATGGACGCGGCCTTCGCCAGCGCCAAACGGGCCCTCGCCGACGCAACGCTGCTGGCTCACCTGGTGCTCAACGCGCCCATCGCCCTCACTACGGACGCCTCCAACTACGCGGTGGGCGCCGTCCATGAGCAATGGGTGGACGGGGTTTGGCAGCCACTCGCTTTTTTCAGCCGGCAACTCCGGCCGAAGGAGTTAAACTACAGCACGTTCGACCGCGAGCTGCTCGGGCTATTCCTGGCCGTTCGCCATTTCCGACACCTCCTGGAGGGCCACCTGTTCACGGCTTTCGTCGACCACAAGCCGTTGGTCTACGCAATGGCTAAGGTCACGGAGCCGTGGTCGGCCCGCCAGCAGCGCCACCTCTCCGCCGTGTCGGAGTTCACCACGGACATCCGGCACGTCGCCGGAAAAGACAACGCCGTGGCCGACTGTCTTTCTCGGGCCAGCGCGAACGCGGTCCACCTCGGCGTGGACTTCGCGCTCATGGCGGCCGACCAGACCACCGACGCCTCGGTGCAGGCACTCCGTGCGGCAGACACGGGCCTCCGCCTGGCCGACATTCCCTTCGCGGGCACCGTCCTGCTCTGCGACGTCTCCCAGGGCCAGCCTCGCCCCATCGTGCCCGTTTCCTGGCAGCGCCGCATCTTCGCCTCCATCCACGGCCTTTCTCACCCGGGCCGGAAAGCTTCTCAGAAGCTGGTGTCGGCGCGTTTCATCTGGCACGGCCTTCGACGAAACATCCGCGACTGGGCCAACGCCTGCACGGCCTGCCAGCGGGTCAAGGTCCACCGCCACACCCAGGCCCCGCTGGCACCTTTCGCCGTGCCTGAACGGCGTTTCGACCACGTCCACGTGGACCTGGTGGGTCCCCTGCCCCCCTCGCGGGGGTTCACCCACCTGCTCACCATGGTGGACAGGACCACCAGGTGGCCGGAGGCCGTGCCCCTCGCCTCCACCACCACCGCCGACGTGGCGCAGGCGTTCATCGCCACCTGGGTCGCGCGCTTCGGCGCACCAGCGGACATCTCGTCCGACCGCGGCCCACAGTTCACGTCTGAGCTTTGGGGCGCGGTCGCCCGTTCATTGGGGGTCACGCTGCACTGCACCACGGCCTACCACCCCCAAGCCAACGGGTTGTGCGAGCGGTTTCACCGCTCCATGAAGGCCGCACTCATGGCCGGCCTTCAGGACGACGGTTGGGCCGACCGGCTGCCGTGGGTCCTTTTGGGCCTTCGCACGGCCCCCAAGGAAGACCTCCAGGCGTCCGCCGCCGAGCTCGTCTACGGCCAGCCGCTCCGCGTCCCGGGCGAATTCGTGCCCGACGCTACCAGTCCCTGGTCCGCCGCTCGCCAGCGCTCGGACCTCCAGGAGGCCGCCCGACGATTTGCCCCCGTGCCGACGTCCCGCCACGGTGGCCCCCAGTCCTACGTCCCCCCGGCGCTTCGCACAGCGGAGTACGTCTTTGTGCGTCATGACGCGCACTGGGGGCCACTCCGGCCGCCGTACGACGGGCCCTTCCGGGTCCTGCGACGGGGCGACAAGTCTTTCATCGTCGACTTCGGCGGCCGGCCGGACCGGATTTCTGTGGACCGCCTCAAACCGGCGCACATGGACGTCGACCGACCACCACGGTTGGCCCTTCCTCCGCGGCGAGGCCGCCCCCCGTCCACAGTTCCCCCCGCTCGACCACCCACCACCACGTCGGACCCCTCCCCACGACCCTCCAGGGGTCGCTTCGGCCAGGTCATCCGGACCCCCCTTAAATTGACCCTACCGGTGCAGGTCGATTCTGGAGGGGCGTGTGTAGCGGTTACCGCTGGATGCACACAATCGCCTTGCACCGGCCAGAACACGGCCAGACGCGCCTCTCCCGGGCATGCCCGGACTCACTGTTCCCGGGCACGCCCGAACCTCCCGGGCACGCCCGGTCTCGTCTTTCCCGGGCATGCCCGCTATCGCCTTTCCAGGGCTCGCCCAGAGCGTCCGGGCATGCCCGCTATCGCCTTTCCAGGGCTCGTCCAGAGCGCCCGGGCACGCCCAGCCTCGACTTGCCAGGCCGCAGCCAAACACGCCCGGGCAGGTCCAGACTCGCCTTTCCAAGGCTCGCCCTTGACACCCGGGCATGCCCGGTATAGCTTTTGCCGGGCAAACTTCCCGACATAAATGTGTATATATATTGCTGCCCGATAAACGGGCTTGTTAGAATACCTGAGCTGTTTTGTTTCAATAAAGCAACTCGGACGAATTCCGTCTTTGGTCGCGTCAATTCTTTCGACTCGCGTTGGAGCGCAGTTCCTTCAATATAAGGCATACAGATACAATGACCAATTAATTATTGCAAGTACTGTACTGCATAATTTAAACCTGTATATTAAAGCCCGTGGTAAAAATACCATGACAGAAAAGCCTTAGCATTGTTACGGATTCGGCCCTAATGATTGTTGTTATGATTATTGTTGTTGGTTCGAAGTATTCTGGTGATTCACGGCGAGGTCACGTCTTTTCGAAGCTGCTCCATGCGCTCACGCTTTCGAAGCTAAGTGATATTTCTCAATTGTGTTTTTGTCGAGACTGTATCTATCTTTCAGTGTATGTACCTATAGCGTATCTTTTGGAAAATTTTCGGTGCTAATTTTTCGTACATGTATACACAATCGTCGGTTAATGGTATCGAGTATTCTGCGGCCTAGTACTCGTAGGCTTAGACTACCGTACCGTCTCCGACCTTGTGGTTTGTTTTTCTCTCAGCGATTCGTCGAATGCGCTGAAATTATTTTCGTTCTCTGTTTCGTACCAGTCGTTCACCCCGTACCTCCTTGTTTAATATCTGTACTCACAAAAAAAAAAAAAAAAAAACCCCAAAAATTTTTTTTCCTTCCCAGGTCTTATTCGTTTATTTGTTGTTCTTTTTGTTCGTTCGTTCTTCGTTCGCGATCACGCGGTGAGAAATGTATAATCTCTCCCCTGAATAACTATTTTCTCATATATTATAACACCCTTTTCTTCTTTTCCTACAAAAGGATGCTTTCGTCTTGCTCACCAAATCTATTCATTCCAAAAAATATATATAATACCATCTCTTACAGTTCCTCCTTTCTACATTCCCTAAACTATCCAGAACTCCATCCCTCCTCCAGGGTCCTCAAACTTATTTTTGACTCGAAGGTCTCAAACTCATTTTGCAAAAAATGTTCGTTTCCCATGAATCGTACACTTTTCAAAATCCAATCTCACCCCTCCCCTCCAAATCCTCCCCATCACCCATCCCTTTCAAATCTCCCCCCTTGCCCCTTCCCTCCCCTCCCTCCTAAACTCCCCCCACACCCCTCCCCTCTGAGACTCTCCCTCGCTCCTCCCCTCCTAGACTCCCCTCTCACCCCTCCTCCTCAAAGCATCCTCCCTGCTTCTTCCTCCTTCCAACTTTCACCTTCATCTCCCCAAACCTTCTGCCTTGCTCTTCCCCCTCCTCAAATAACACCTCACTGTGCCTCACCCAATCTCCATCAAACCTTTTGTCCGCCCCATTCTTCCCTTTCTCCAAGCTATTCTGAAATCTCTGACACACCTTCAACAGCTCTCCCTACCTCTTCCTCCTCTTCCACATCTTACCCTACCCCTCCCCCCCCCCTGTTCTGGACCCGATGCTCCCCCTTCCTCTTCATTAACGGTATGGACCTCAAACATCCGGGGCCTTCGCTCAAACTTGACTGACCTCTCCATACAGGTTGCTTCTGACAAACCAGATGTGATCTGCTTAACAGAAACTTTCCTCCTTCATGATGTCTCTGACGCCTTGGTATCTCTCCCAGGTTACTCCCTCCTCCGGTATGATAGACCTGAGCCTCGTCCTGGAGGTGGGGTTGCTATCTTTATAAAAAAACTCTCTTCCTCACTCGCCCTCCACTGCCCTCTCTCCACCTCACCCCCAGGAATACCTTTGGCTACGGCTTCCCCTTCGCTCCCACCTTTTGTTCATATGTGTGTTGTACCGTCCACCAATCAGCGATGACTCCATCTACATCTCACTGTCTGATAATATGGACCAACTTCTATCTACCCATCCCAACTCTCTCTTCCTCATATGTGGTGATTTCAATTGTCACCATGCCAGTTGGCTGGCTGTGGGTACCTCTCTCACCAGCCATGGCTCTTCAGCAAAGGACTTCTGTGACTCACTGGGACTGACACAATCTGTCAATTTCCCGACCCGGATCTCAGTCAACGGAGCATCTTCTCTTCTGGATTTGGTTATGACAAACTTCCCTGAAAATGTCTGCTGCTCTTCTTCTGCTCCAATCGGCTCATCTGATCATGTGCTTGTCAAAGTGGACATCTCTCTGACCATTCTCAGAGAGCCTCCTCAGCGTCGACGAGTCTGGCATTTCACTCAGGCCAACTGGCACGGTCTTCAAGCAGCCATCAATCATCTGGACTGGTCTCCCATCTCTACCGCCTCTGACATCAACTCATCCTGGGAATTCTTTCAAAGTAAATTGCTCTCTCTCATGCACAGATTTATACCATCTCGTCTTCAGTTGTCATACCCTTCCTCCCGTCCATGGTACATGGAATCTTGTGGTGAGGCTGTTGCCCTGAAACAACTTGCTTTCCTCTCCTGGAAAGCAAATCCAACGGAAGGAAATCTCATTTCCTTTCACAAAGCCCGAAACAAGTGTGTGTCCACCCTCAGGAGAGCCAGGAAACAATATCTCACCATTCTCAAGACCGAACTCTCTTATCTGTCTCCCTCTTCCAAATCCTGGTGGCGTCTGGTCAAATCTGTTTCTGGTGTTTGTTCCCCCTCCATCCCCTCCCTCACCTCAAACGGCTTAACGGCTGACTCCGCACGTGAAAAAGCTGAATGCCTCAACTCTGTGTTTGCCTCTAAATCTTGTGTCCCAAACCCATCCCTCTCTGTACCCACCGTACCCAGTCGTACCCAGCTGCTCCTGGACTCTGTGTCCTTTCCTCCTGACAAGGTGGAAAAGTTTCTGTCAACCATCGACTCTGATTCTGCAACTGGTCCTGACGGCATCAGCCCACGGGTCCTAAAATCATGTTCTTCTGCTCTTTCACTCCCTCTTTCTGTTATCTTCACCCTCTCTTTTGCTCAAGGTCATCTGCCATCTGCTTGGAAATCAGCCAACATCACCGCTTTGCACAAAAAAGGTGCAAAAACAGATCCCAGCAACTACAGACCAATCAGCCTTCTCCCAATTATCAGCAAAGTCATGGAATCCATCATTGCTTCAGATATTAAATCTTTCCTCTTCTCCAATGGCTTGATCTCTGATCATCAATTTGGTTTCAGACCTGGTCACTCTACTCTGGACATGCTGCTTCTGCTTTCTCAACAATGGATGGAGGTCCTCAACGCCAAACAGGAAATTAGAGCTGTCTCCCTTGACATTTCACGTGCCTTCGATACGGTCTGGCACCCTGCTCTGCTCTCCAAACTCTCCTCCTTTGGTATCCATGGAAATCTCCACGCATGGCTGGCGGACTTCCTCTCTGGTCGTAGTCAACGTGTGGCCCTGAATGGGTTTCTCTCATCTCCTCTTCCTGTTCAGGCTGGAGTTCCCCAAGGTAGTGTTCTGGGCCCTGTGCTTTTTCTGGTCTTCATCAATGATCTCTCCGACTCTCTTGAAAATCCTCTCTATCTCTTTGCTGACGACTCTACTCTCTGTTGCTCCATTCCTCATCCCTCAGATCGGCAGTCTGCAGCCTCCTCACTCTCTGCAGACCTGGACAAAATCACAGACTGGTCAAACAAGTGGAACATGTCTTTCAATCCTGACAAATCTCACACTCTTACAATGTCTCTCCGAAAGGACCGACTGGACAACCCTCCCATCTACTTTCTCAACAATCCTCTCCAAGAAGTTCTGTCGCTCAAGCTTTTGGGTCTCACTATCTGCCATGATCTTTCTTGGGAAAACCACATTTCCAAGCTGGCCTCCAAAGCCAGTCGCTGACTGGGCATCCTCCGTCGTGCAAAGTCCTTCCTTGGCACACCTGAGCTCCTCACCACATACAAGGCTTTCATCCGCAGCTCAATGGAATACTGTTCCCCCCTCTGGGCTGGTGCTCCTGCCTCACACCTTGCTCGGCTTCACGCTGTTGAGGCCAAAGCTTTCAGAATCATTGGAATCTCCTGCGATGTAGTCAACGCCGAGGGCCTTTCACTCACTCACCGCAGGCAGGTTGGTGGTCTTTCTGTCTTCTACCGACTCCTCTCCGGCCTTGCTCCCCCAGCTCTCTCTGTGCTCTGTCCCCCCAATATTCCTTCAGGTCGCACAAGATCTGCCTGCAACCCTCTTATGGTTAAACTGCCAAAGTCTAGGCTCTCTGCTCACCTTCACTCTTTCATTCCCCTTTTCTCCCGCCTCTGGAACAAACTCCCCCACTCCCTTCAATCCCACTCCTCCCTCCAGGTCTTTAAAACAGCTGTTCACCACCATCTCTTATCGTCCCCCATCGAAAACCTTGATCTTTTCTACCCCCGGTAATTCACCCCAGAGTCCTTGCAGTGTTCATATGTTTTAATCCTCTCCCACCTCCCCCCAAGTCCTCCCGATGTCCCTGCTCTCAAATGTTGTGTTTGTGTCCTTCCCCCTCTTCCCCCTCTCTTTTGTGTCCTTCCCCCTCTCTCCCCATCTTGTCTGCCGCTCCCCTTGTTTTTTTGTGTTTTGTGTGTCGGTTTGTCTTTTTGTGTGATTAATGTTAGCTCTTTCACGAGCCTCGATCTTGTATACAACAAAAAAAAAAAATTGTAGTTGAAGGGAAAGGGTTATTATAGTTAAAAGATTTAAAAGCGCTCCTGGTAAAATGTGGCCGGAAATCCGGATCGTGACCGGAAGAGGTGGAGCGAGGAAGAAGAGGCGGTAGGAGATGGTGAAGAGACGTGGTTGTTGAAGCCGGACCGAGCGGTCGACGTACAGTGCAAGTGAACTTTGCGTCCTTGAAGGGAAGTTCGGGCGATAAGAGAGATCGCCGGAGTGCGTGGAGCCTGTGTCGTCGGGTCTCCTCATTGAGGTTCCGGAGGATCCTGGCCTCAAAGCCCGGGTTCGAGTGAAAGCCGTCCGCCATCTTCGCCACGCGAGCAACCTGCAGTGAACTGGTTTTGGTCGTGTCAGCTGGGCGTTATTCCCCGGTGGTTTTCCGGGGACGGCTGTGCAAGAAAAGGCACTTGAGAATTATACGGAGGCTCACGGATTGAACCGCAAACGTGTACGTCGGAGCGCGTCTTTGTGAGGTTCCTTTCCACCGCTGTATTGCTGGGTGCTGAACAATGTGACCTCGGGGTCACCTCGATCGCCTACGCCTCAATTGACTTTGATCGGGCCTTGACTCCCCGATCGCGGGAGCGCACAGAGACATTGGGACTTCGCCTTGGAGGGGTGCAGAGACATTTAGGAGGTGCCGTGAGTTTGGGGTTAAGGGGCTTGATAATGCCCCATTGTTGTATGGCTCTTTTTGTGTGATTTCTAATATATTATTGTTTGTTCATAACCTGGTGTGGTTGCATTATTGATTTGACTGTTTCATTTGCTGGTTCCATTGAGGGTGTCATTACTTGCTTGATTTCAACCAAGGATAACACATCTTTCTGCCGGGGACCCTCTCGGGGTTCGGAGGTCTACCGAGACCAGAGGTAAGGGGAGGACCCCGTAACAGCATATTATTACACAGTAGGACCTCAACATTTGTGGTCCCAACATACGCGAACACCATGTATTCACGGTTCATAACATGTGACCTGCTTCTGCATTCACGCTTCGCGTATTCGCGGTTAAAAAAATATATACGTTTTTATTTTATTTTATTCAATATCACAGGACTGATCTCATTTTTCCACCATCACTGATATTAATTCAGCCTGGGAATTCCTCCACAGAAAGCTGCTCTCTCGTATGCACAGATTCATTCCACCTTCAATTATCTTACCTATCTTACCCTTCTTGGTACTCTACTTTAAAACAACTTGCATTCTCCTCCTGGAAAGCAAATCCAACTGAAGACAACCACAGATCATTCCACAAAGCTCCCACAAGTGTGTGTCTACTCTCTGGAGAGCCAGAAAACAACATCTGTCCAATCTCAAGAATGAGCTTTCAAACTTGTCTCCCTGCTATAAAACCTGGTGGCACCTTGTCAAGATTTGAACTCTCTGCTCTCTCCGTTCTTTGTCCCCCTCGGGTATCTGCAGGACGCAGGTGGTCCAACTGCAACCCCTCCTCGTGAAACTGCCTAAATCCAGAACCTCTGCTGACCACTTTTATTCCTTTTTCCCCACCTGTGGAACCACCTTTCATACTCTCTTCAATCTCATTCTTTCCTCCAGGTCTTCAAGACAGCTGTTCACCACCATCTCAAGTCATCCGCCATCCAAAATCATAATTCTTTCTATACCTGTTTAACCACCACCCACCCCTCCAAAAATTTTGCTCATGTATCCATCTTGTCCACCCTTTGCGTTCTTCTTTATCCCGAATTGTTACCTGCATCCCTTGTCTGTCTGTCTCCATCTATTTTCTCCCTCCACCCTGCTGTTGGCATTTTCCTTTTCTCTTGTTGTTGCCTTTGTTATGTTGTGTAATGATTTGTTTTGTGTCATAGCTCTTTTACATGCCAGAATATACATGCTTTTACGTGGCCCCTCAACCCTTAGCGTATTATAATATAGAAGCGTTTAAGAATGAATGCTTTACTAGGGAGGAATAGAGCAACTTTCAGCCCACTTTGTGCAACATTTCTCGGACCAAAGGTTGAAATATATCCCACCATTTGCATTTGTCCACTGTGGTATCAATTCTCCTGTCCTTTATGTGAAACAGTGTAAAAATGTTGGTAATACCTGTCAAACAGCTAAAACCTATGAAATATTCCAGTCACTCCCCTATACAATAACTTTCCTATGAGCTATGGATCATTCGTGTACATCAAGCAGTTATTGTGTGATTGGCTGACAGACATTTCTTTATTATGTACGAGCAAATACCACCCGTTGATTCACCGATGGGAATACTAAGAGAAGGGGGACGGAGAGAAGGAGGGAGAGTGAGAGGAGGGGGGGGCAACAGAGAGAAGGGGGAGGGGAGGAGAGGGAGAGAGAGAGAGAGAAAGGGGAGAAGGGAGAGAGAGAAGAGAAAGAGAGAGAAAGAGAGAGAAAGAGAAAGAGAGAGAAAGAAAGAGAAAGAGAGAGAAAGGGGAGAAGGGAGAGAGAGAGAAAGAGAAAGAGAGAGAAAGAGAAAGAGAGAGAAAGAGAAAGAGAGAGAAAGAGAAAAGAGAAAGAGAGAGAAAGAGAAACAGAGAGAAAGAAAGAGAAAGAGAGAGGAAGAGAAAGAGAGAGAAAGAGAGAGAAAGAGAAAGAGAGAGAAAGAGTAAGAGAGAGAAAGGGGAGAAGGAGAGAGAGAAAGGGGAGAAGGGAGAGAGAGAAAGAGAAAGGGGAGAAGGGAGAGAGAAAGAGAAAGAGAGAGAGGGAGAGAGAGAAAGAGAGAGAGGAGAGAGGGAGAGAGAGAAAGAGAAAGAGAGAGAGAGAGAAAGGGGGAGAAGGGAGAGAGAGAGAAAGGGGAGAAGGGAGAGAGAGAAAGAGAAAGGGGAGAAGGGAGAGAGAGAAAGAGAAAGAGAGAGAGGGAGAGAGAGAAAGAGAAAGAGAGAGAGAGAAAGGGGAGAAGAGAGAAAGAGAAAGAGAAAGAGAGAGAGGGAGAGAGAGAGAAAGAGAAAGAGAGAGAGAGAAAGGGGAGAAGGGAGAGAGAGAGAAAGGGAGAAGAAGAGAGAGAGAGAAGAGAGAAGAGAGAGAAAGAGAAGAGAGAGAGAAAGAGGAGAAGAGAGAGAAAGAGAAAGAAAGAGAGAAGAGAGAGAAAGAGAGAGAAAGAGAAAGAGAGAGAAAGAGAAAGAGAAAGAGAAAGAGAAAGAGAAAGAGAGAGAGAAAGAGAAAGAGAGAGAAAGAGAAAGAGAAAGAGAAAGAGAAAGAGAGAGAAAGACTTTGACTTTTACATCCTTTTATTACAAAAATATCAAAAAGTATATTTTGTAAAACGTATAAATACAACCATTTCACAAAGCATTTCACAAATCAGAGGTAAAAAAACAAGCAAAACCATTTAAAAGGGAACATTTACATGAAGACCATTAGTACATCAAGAAAGGGAACAGGAAAAAAATAATAAAGTGTTTTGCTCCTCACAAAGAAATCATATCGTGCTTGAGGAGTGATCAATCTGTGATCAGCACACCATTTTGCACAGAGCAAAGTGCATTATTCAATGCCCATATACTTTTGAAGATCAATACTTTATCCATATATGTATAGAAACAAAATTCTGTTTTAATCCGGGCAAAAACAAGTCCTTTAAAACAGGCCGGGAGGTTATCTGTACATCTTGTAGGATTTTCAATTTGCATTTTCCTCGTGCGATATATTGCTTTCTTTGCCATGGCAACGAGAAAGTTCGCTAGGGCCACTTCTATTTGGTGTGTGTTTGAGGCAAAGCAAAAAATGAAAGAATTCAAAGTAAAGTTTAAAGAAAGCTTCATGCACATTTCATGCAGCAAACCAAATAAAGGAATCAAGCGTGCACATTCAACATAACCATGTGACATTGTGACACGGTCTCAAGAGCACCACAGAAGGGACAATGGTCAGATATTTCAGAAGAAAAAACATGCAAGAGCTTATTGGTGGGTAATACCCAATGTGCCAACCTCCACGACAGGTCGGCAGTTTTCTTTGGAATAAGTATGTGATAATAGGCTTTCCAGTTAGGTTGGAAGGGGTATTCTGTAGGCAAGCAATTGTGCCACTTCCTTGACTGCCAAGTTCCTAAGGAGGGCCGGATTGCTTTGACGCAGGCCTGGTATATTGCACGATTTTCCAGACCTGCAGATCCAAAACGTATTTTTGGTAAATATTTTATTATTATACCAGAATTCATTACAGTGGGGGTGACTTCTAAATTTGGGAAACAGAGGCTTGGCTCACAAACAATTGGGCCATCACCAGTGCGAGCAGATTGCTCCCAGTGCACCTTAACTTTGCGGTATACGCTAAGTATTTCGCATAGCACAGCAGATATTATGCGGTTTGACCGCATGCCAACTTTATTTGCAAGTGCTGCAGCACTTAACCATGTCCTTGTCTCAATCATTAGATCAGCAACATGATGGACACCATTCTGAACAAAATAATCAATAAAAGAGCGTTCCGTTCTTATTCTTTTGAAGAGAGAGTTGTAGAAAAGAGGCTCTCTGAAAAACATCTCTTGGGTGTAGGAAACATAATCACGGTCGACCATGAAAACACGCCAAGCATTCAAAATTATATTGTAAAATGGTGGAAGCAAGGACAGATCAATACATTTCATGTTCATTAGGAATAGACCAAATGAATAGTCTAGCATGCCGGCTTGACGGAGGAGGAGGAGAGCAGTGGACCTCCAGGCTAGGTCTGATGGACCATAGAGAAGCCGCCAGATTGAGGCGATGCTAAATGCCATAGCCCTGCATACGATGTCCACAAGACCATGCCCGCCTTCCTCTAAGGGAAGATTCAAGATCTCTGGACGAAGCCAATGTTTTCCACTCCAGAAGAAGTTTATTATTGTCTTCTGTATATTCAGCAGAAAGCGTTCAGGAGGTGGAATGGCTTTGATTCTGTGCCACAGTATAGATGCTGCTAGGTTGTTTATGACCAGGACTCGTCCCCGGTATGAAAGCAAAGCCAGCAAACCTTTCCATTTCCGCAGCTTTTGTTCGAGAGAGTCAGCGAGACCCTCCCAATTTTTCGCTTGTGTTGCTTCATCACCGATGTAAACACCAAGGTACTTCATTCCGTTGAGGGACCAGGTGAGGTGTTTCGGGATGACAGGCATAGGGCGCTGGCATGGGCCCATCCACATCGCCTGGCACTTGTTCCAGTTTACCAAAGCTGAAGAAGCTGAACCATAATAGTCCAAGCAATCCACCAGTTTCTTTATCTCATCACTATTATGTACGATGGCACAAATATCGTCAGCATATGCAGAGACTTTCACAGGCCTTGTGAGCAAATTTTTGCATCCGGTTAAGATGCTGCGGACTTTGATTAAAAGAGGCTCAATGGTTAAAGAGTACAGAATACCAGATAAAGGACATCCCTGACGGATACCCCTTCCAACCTTTACAGGTGAAGTTAGCTCAGAGTTTACTCTGAGTATTGAGGAAATGCCATTATAGAGCAGTTTTACCATGGAAAGAAAAACAGGACCAAGTCCAAAACACTCTAGCACCTTGAAAAGATATACATGACTTACACGGTCAAAAGCCTTCTCTTGGTCAAGCACAATCAAACCAAGATTGTCATTTTTTATTTTACACACATCCCAAAGATCTCTTAATAAAAAAATGTTATCGTGTATCTGTCGGTTAGGGATACAGAAAGACTGATCACTTTGAATCAACGACTCTAGGAGTGGGGCGATTGCAAAGGTGCACTGCAAAGGGGGAGAAAGAGGAGAAAGAGGAGAAAGAGGAGAAAGAGGAGAAAGAGGAGAAAGAGGAGAAAGAGGAGAAAGAGGAGAAAGAGGAGAAAGAGAGAGAGAGAGAGAGAGAGAGAGAGAGAGAGAGAGAGAGAGAGGAGGGTGGGGAACGATGAATGGGAGGGAGAGCGAGGAAGGGGAGGGGGAGGGAGGACAAAGGGAGAGAGGAAGAGGGGAGGAGAGGATGGAAGAGGGGGTGGGGGTGAATGACGCCTTAGCATTTAGACCATTTGGAACCAATTAGAATAACCCTCTAGAACTGCACTTTGGAACCCTAAAGAATTAACCACAGTGGGTAGAAAGGTTCTTCTTCTTCATTTTTTACAAACGGATGGATGGATGGAAGGAAGGGCATATCCAAAATATTGAGGTGGCTTCACCGCTGAAAGTTAAGTGGAAAGTTTTCAGAGTAATTTTAATTACAATGTATAATAACAAATGTCAGTGTGTGTGTGTGTGTGTATGTTCCTAAGTGTGTGTGAAGGTATGTAGGTGTGTGTGTGTGTGTGTGTGTGTGTGTGTGTGTGTGTGTGTGTGTGTGTGTTTCTAAGTGTGTGTGAAGGTATGGAGATGTGAGTGCAGATGTGTAGGTGTGAGTGTGTAGGTGTGTGTAAGTGTGTATAAACGTGTGTGTGCATGTGCGCGTGTGTGCACGTCAGTGTGTGTGCGTGCGTCCGTGTGTGTCTCCGTAACTCCAAAACCACCCGTCGCATCGCTGATAGGGCCAACAAAAAATATGGCCAATGCCCCTCCCTGGGGTCACTGGTAGAACCAGGGAACCACTGGTAGGTGTGGATGACGCACAAAGTATGTATTGGAGAAGAAAGTAAATACCTATTTGGATGGGTCAAACCCCTGCGTGATGAAAGTCACATGATCAGTCACATTTCGTCGAAAAGTGTATGTAGTTTTGGAGAAAAGAGAAAATACCTATTTTTGGGGGGGGTGGGGGGGGGGGTTAAACACCCCCTCCCCCACCCACTCTGTACACCACCATAATAAGTGCAGATTTTGATGTGGCCAATATTCCTTCGTTGGCCACAAGCTTCATATCTGATGCTTATGTTTCATCAAAATCTTTTGTTTTGTTGAAGCGATAATGACTGAAATGTTTACAGACTCACACTCACTGACTCACCGACAGACACTGCTCGACTGCACAAGCTCATCAGACTCAGATCCAGGTGAGCTGAAAATGTTAATACGAATAATATCCCTCCTCCCCAAAAAGGTTTCTCCTCCTCGGACAAATGTCATGTTGTAGTGAATAAATCGCTTATCCTGGCATATCGTGGGCCAAGCCTACCAGAGGTAAAAAATATTATCAACCACAAACACGTATGATTGCCTTTTGAAAGTCACTACCACAGTTTAATACTAAACTGAAATAAATTTTGAGAAATCCCGACCGGTGAGGCAATCGATGCTCATCACGTTGACAACCGGACCTGAGCGTAGATCTACTGTAATCTATATACCCCACAGAGGTTAAGAAGAAGACCCGTCCTACTGCTTCCGTGGGGAGTGGGTATACTAGTAAAGTAAATGCCTAAATACACTTAGCTAAAAGAATCATTAATTTCTTCAGATTTCACTTCAGAGAACAAATTAAAAATCTAAATTTTCAGATTTTACTCCAGATTGACACATAATTGGGTCCACATGCTCCAATCATCAAATCCAAAGACATATTTTGATTATATTGTTACGGAACCGGAGTACGGCACTCCCCTTAGGGGGGGGGGTTAATCCCCCCTTCTATTTTCACTGGCAGTCTCCGGTCCTGACGCTACACAGCTACCTCCGGAAAGGCAGGTGCAAAGCCCCGTTCGTACCGCGGACAGATGTTAATTGCCGAGCGGTTTTAGCAACCGCGGCACGAACTATTAACAAGGACCAGACCCGATTCTCGAACGTTGGCCAAAATCGCGCCACAGGTTTTCAATGGGGAAATCACTAAAACGACCGAATGTGAAGAAGAAGCAGAACAAAGGTGGGAAATACAAATATGATTTATTTACTAATTACTATTTACACAATCAAAGAAACCAAGGAAGAAGGAAGAATAAGAAAATAATTGCAGAAAGAGGGACGGACCAGAAGGACACAGTGCAACGCTAGCTTACCTATGGCAGTCTTACTTACAAACCCAGGACAGAACAAACAAAGACAGACTCACACGAATGGCTGGAAAGGGAGGAAGGTTCAGCTCGGACCAGAGGGATGGCTGGACGGACGAGGCGGGATCACAAGGCGGGGAGGATGCGGGTCCGGTCCGTGTGAACGGCAAGGCTCGAGGTGAGCGGCTGCCGATCCTCCGCAATCTGGGTCGCACGGTCGCGTTGCTTCGCCACAGCGGGTCGAAAACTGCACGTCCAAGCTCAACTTTCAGCTCATCAGCCGAACTCCAACGGCACTGCGGTCCACTGAGCTCTCAGCTCCTCCTCAATTGAACTCCAACTGAACTGCGGTCCACTCAACTCTCAGCTCCTCCTCAACTGAACTGCTCAGTGCGTCCTCCTCACTCATCCCTCCTCTATATCATCTGAGGTGGGGGCGTCCCGCCGCGGGTTTTATGCCACGCCTCACCAAGCCATACCCACCGAGCCTGTGGTTGGTCGTTCGGGGCTCCACCCTTGATGATGAGGTGGGGGCCACGCCTTTCTTCCCCGAACCGACCGCGTGCATAATGGAGGACGAATGCAGTTGGCAATCGCTGACAAAAGGGGAATTGGAAGGGAATCTACCTTATTTGAATTCGGTGCAATGGAGTGTCAATTAATGGAAGACAAAGCCTTAAACTAATACACATAATAAGGAGATAACTACTGAACAGGGAGATCTATGATTTGCTACGTGATGCGATGGAGTAACTACGAGGACGACCTTTTGACCTTTACACACAACACGGAGGGTGATATTTACACAAGCTTCATTACACTTACAACGATAATAAAAAAAACACAACACCATTCTCAAATCCACAACAATATACTTAATTAGTCCATGAGAGTTCATCATGGTTCCACTGCAATTTTGAGCATGTCGAAACAAAGTGGCGGCTTAAGACCCCTGCAATGAGAAAGTGGGATGACCAAGGGCAAGCCTTTTTTGTTTTTTCATTGTGAGTACCAGGTTAATTACCTTCAAAAGGGGTGTTCACAATTACACAAATACATAGTTTTCTTTCATGCACTCCCTTGGACTACCCTTCGTATGCATGCAAAGTTTTGGGCCACCACATTTCATTGATTTGGAGTTATGGAGACACACACACACACACACACACACACACACACACACACACACACACACACACACACACACACACACACACACACACACGCATAGTCACACACACACACACACACACGCATAGTCACACACACACACACACACACACACACACACACACACACACACACACACACACATAGTCACACACACACACACATAGTCACACTCACACATAGTCATAGTCACACTCTCACACACACACACACACACACACACACACACACACACACACACACACACACACACACACACACACACACACACACACACACACACACAGTCTGTCACTCGTGTGCAATAAGTACTTGATGCACACTGTGCGACCAATCTTGCTGCTTCAAAGCTATAGTTTTGTTGTCATAATCAGTGTTATAATTGCAAAGTTGTCAGCCTGTGGCAAACATCTAGAAAGCTGTTGCCGACATTTTTAGTTTCTTTTCATATACTGAGTGACCACAAATAATGTCCTCCATAATAATGATATCCTCTTACTTTTTGCAGGTGTGTGAGTATAGTCAGCAGATTTAGATTGTCATGATAGACCTTTTTTTCAACATGTGGGCAGGATATATTGATATGCAATGGACAACTAAAAAATAAAAATAGTTTTCAGTCGAAATCTAACTGAGAATTCAATCCTTCAAGACAAACCAAGTTCAGGGTTAGATGCTTAAGCCGAGTTGAAGTATACGGTGAAAGACAAGTACATCAACCAAACCTGCCAGAAGCAATAACAGCACAATCTTGAAACTATATGAAAAACTCGACTTCCTCCCCCCCACCCCCACCCCCACATCAAAGCCTATGATCATCAATCAGCACGTACTGCCTGTTTCCAAGCCAGCTTCCCACTTTAATCCATTAAGACAACCAGGATAGAGCCCATTGTGTTCCAAGATAAATACCACATGCACAGCAAGTTGATAAGAGCACTGCTAATACAGCTTCAGTTTAGCAAACATGATCATTGCCATAGAAGGGATTAAAGAATAACTAAATTGGGTAACCTTAACAAACAAATGGTCTCAGGTTTCACTAGTTCATTTATATTCAAATACCGAAAGCATTTGATACCGAGTATCTTGAAACCAGAAAGCACTATGAAAGTTGCAAAAGTTGCGCCAATACGGAGATATTAACCATTGAAGAACACAAGAGTGGAAGGCTAAATGTTTTTCATTTTTCCTGAACAAATGAAAACAAGATAAATACTAGAACTGCAAGCAGTGATGACTGATGATAGGCTTCCAGGCAAAATGGCTGCCATACCACATGACTGATGATGTCATCATTTTCAATAAATTTTCCTCATGGGTAGTCGATTATATCTGTAATTTCTGGTTTGGATCGGTTAAGCAGTCCTGGAGATATCGATTTTCATTCCCCCCCCCCCCCAACCCCCCCCCTTAAATCCAAGATGGCCACTATACCATATGACTGATGTCATGGTTCAGAAACATTTTTCCTCATGGAGAGTTGATCATAGATATGAAATTTCACATTGATCCGTTCAGCAGTTCTGGAGAAAAGGATGTTTAAAGGTTTTCCTTAAATCCAAGATTGCTGCAATATCACGTGACTGATGACGTTTTTTTCCCGCAAACTTTTATCACCATGGCTAGGTGGTCATATTTGTAAAATTTCGTGTTGATCCATTTAGTGGTTCTGGAGAAGAAGATGTTTGAAGTTTATGATGTCACAGGCAATGGCAGCCAATGTAAGTCAAAAATGCAATTCTCGAAATCGTCTCCACAAAATGTTTGAGAATAATAATCCTTACAAGAACAATAGGCTTCCAGTGGGAACCTCACTGGTTTTCGGCACCTCACTGGTTTTCGGCACCTCACTGGAAGTGTAATAATTCCATTGGGATGAATAAACAACCCATTCACCCATTGGGAAGGTCTTTTTTGACCCGACCGATGATGAATCAATAGATTTTCCATTTTTTTCTGCGACACGTTAAAAACACTGAAAATGATTCCTTCTGTACGTATTAGAGTTTACTAGCAGAGTTACCCGGCGTTGCCCGAAAAATAAGTCAGTGTAGTGGTCACCTGTGTGTAGTGGGCTTCTTATAGTCAGAGGAAGCCACGCCCCATGGACACGCCCCTCGTCTAAATCTGATGCGCCCATGTTTTTTGTCGTGAAAAGTTACCCTTGTGGACCTCCCCCCCCTCCCTCTCCAAGTCAATGCCTTAGGCTGTCCATGAGGCACAACCGAACAAACAGACGTTCACAAATAGGGTTATATAGATAAACATAGAGTTGGTTGACAAAATGACAATGGCAGAAGATTAGTGGAATTCTGTTTTCACATAAGAATATTCATAAAAAAACAACACGGACATCACTGAATGCAGATGCATCAAATTTACAACCAAATAAAACTAAACAAGGCAGGAGCATGTGCACAAATGTGAAAGAGATTTGACATTCATAAATTAAAGGCCAAACAAATATGGAATCGATACAATGTGGAAATACAGAACAGATTTGCAGTTCCATAATAAAGAAATGGCATCGACTTTGAAGTGATCGATGAAGCGTGTAGGATAGCAAATGAAATGGACAGTGAAACTGCGAGAAAGGTTCTTGGAAACAGACAAAGTATGTAGGAATAAATAATGGATTCAACTCAAACTTGGAAACACAATACCATGTGATGCAGTCATGTGAAAAAGGACAAGGGAAGGGTTTTTAAAACTCTTGCTTATTGCATTTCCGAGCACGATCTATATTTCCTACGAGTCACAATTTTGTCTGAATATCAACATTCTCCAATGCTGAGAGTGCGAGTGGCAAATGTAATTGGTCTGGTTGTTCATCCATCCTCCTTCTATACACCCTCTTCACTCCCGCAATCCTCCTGACTCAGGTCGTTATCGCAAACCTGCAGCCTCTGTTGTTTTGTCTCTGTCACTGCCACCGTCTCCAGATAAGACCGTAAAGGTAGGCCGGCGTCACACAAGACATCAGAACCTTTACTTTCAATCTCCTTGAAATATTTATCTGCTATTACACCCTCCACCCTCCACCCTTCTCCATGCATTCACACACACCTGAATCCTCCTCCACACATCTAGCTCTGACTTACTATCCCCGGTCACTGGTCCTTGTACCTTGTCGAGATGAAGTAAAATTGTGTAATATTTTGTAGTCCTCCACTTGCATAAGGGTTCCGTTGCTGGGAACTTCGGTCGATTTTTGCGCAAGTCGAATTTCATTCAGTAAAATGTTTGAAAAAAAATTGGATTAGATAATTAATTTAATATTGACATGCACGGTACTAATTCATACTAGGGGGGCGGGGGGAGGCCGAAAGGGAGAGGAGGGAGGTCGAAGGACGGGCCTACTCCCCAGAAAGTAATGCGTGTAGAAACTCTGAAGAAAAAGAAAAGGGCATAGAAAGACAGATTTGAAGCTTTGCCGCTTGAGAGGGTTACAGACTCTGTTGGGAGCTCAATCAATTATTATTACTAGGGCATGCCCGTACTATATCTATATCTAAAATTATATCCCCCCCCGCCCCCTCTATTTACATGAAATGGTTTGGTCCAAAGCGAACGGCTTGCGAGTGGTGACAATCCCCCCCCTCTATTTACATGCAATGGTTTGGTCCAAA
The DNA here is from genome assembly GCF_964187855.1 of Myxine glutinosa. Taxonomy (NCBI): domain Eukaryota; kingdom Metazoa; phylum Chordata; class Myxini; order Myxiniformes; family Myxinidae; genus Myxine; species Myxine glutinosa. Next base: position 215,934,714 of record NC_136262.1, on the reverse strand, counting down.
GCGAACGGCTTCCGGAGTTTGGTAAAGAAATCGCCATCGCGTGCACAAACGCGCAGGAAAGCGAATGAATCGCAAATTCGTTTTTATTAGTTGTAAAACATAGTTTAACGCCAACATAGTTTGCAAACGTGAAATAAATGAATACGCTCTCAAATGTGCCATCCGAGGCAGAGTGTGTCCTCCACGTTCGGCACACGCGATCGTTCGCTGCTCTCTGATTGGTTGAATCGTTTTTTGGACATAGCTCGGTAAGTAATTGTCCGATTAATATGAAACCTTGAAAAGGCACATCCTCGGGTCCCCAGCAATATACCTGGCAAGTTAAAAGTATATCGGACCCGTGGTTGTCGAGAAACAGCGGTCACAGACAAACGTACAGACAGAGATTACTGGAATTATAGATAGATTATTCGCAGGAATGCGAGTCTCATCTAGTCCTTCTCTTCTCTTGTCCCTCTCTCTTTGTGTCCTTCTCTCTGTCATTTATTTTGCTTCACTCCCTCAAGTTCCTTATTTCACTCTCCTTCACGCTATACCAATTAATTCCTCGTAACACATTCATCTTCATCATTCATTCTTTCCTGAATCTTCCGTTCCATCCTTCCACTTTCTTCCTTATTTATTTTCCTTCCATCCTTGCACACCTTCGCTTTTGCATTCCCACGTCCGATAGCTCCGTTGCTGGATCCTTTGCCTCATCTACAGTGTCTAGGTGCCCTGCCAGGATACACATTAAATACGTGCTGCGAGTGCCATCACTGCCCCATGGGGAAACACCAGTGTCGAAGCTGTGAGATGAGCAGGAGGGGAGAGAGCGCGGAGGGTCCGGGTTTCAGTCAAGACGTGGGAGCCAGAAGGTGTGCTGGGCGTCCGTCCTGTTCCCTGCACATGTGACAATAAGTGCCAATCTGGGTTGGATGTAAAGCAATGTATCGACGTAAAGAATTGACGAATCCCGAATATTTACTTCAACGGGCACTTACGTAAAGTCCAGTTTATGTATGTTTGTAAGGCTTATGTAACTTGCATATACAGCTAAACTGGAGTTTTTTGGAAGTGCCAAGAAGACAATTTGTGTGCTGCAATGTTGAAGTATATAATTCAATTTAAATAAAACAAAGATCTTATAGGTTGTAGAAAACAAAAACAAACCTTCAGAAGAAGATGCACCTTTACACCACCTTATTACCTTCGCAAAAGCGGAAGGTTATGTTTTGATCGCTGTGTATTTATTTGTATGTCTGTGTGTGTGTGTGTATGTTATTCGCATAACTCAAAAAGTATTCAACCGAATTGCATGAAATTTGGTGGGATGATTGGTTATTATACGGGACACATTTGATTAGATTTTGGGAGCAATCGGGTCAAAGGTCAAGGTCAAGGTCACGAAAAGGTCAAAACTGTTCACTGTTCTGTTCCCTACACTCCCATGCCAAGTACAGAACAGTAGCTGCGGCGAAGGTATGCGCTCTACCGAGTGCCCGTTCTAGTTGAACACGTTAAATTAGTTGTTCGTGTCTGTTTTTGTCCTTTATGACGTCCTTGAAAACAACAGCGAGTTTCCTGTTTGGAATCCTACTAATCATTTGCAAATGGTCACTGGCTTTAACACCAATACAATTATTACGGACCCTAGGTATCAAAAAACTACATCATCGAAGAAACAAAGTTTCAAATGGAGCACCTCATTGCAATTGGAGCATTTAAATTGGATCAGATGTGGCAATAAATGTGAATCGTTGCTCCCAGCATGCCAGCTCGATGACAGACGCCATTTGCATTTTTGTCCTTCCATCCTTACCCCATTTAGAATTCTGTGTAGGCACAGACAACATGCCAGTGATTTTCAATTTTCTTTGACTGCCAGAGAGGCAGACATATTAAAACAATTACCTGACTCCTTTGTGCACATGCTCACTTGGGATGAGATTCCGTACATTTTGCTAAATTCAAAGCCAAAGTACTGTCATTGCTCTCGGTTAACACCGGGAGAGTCACGGAAGGCAATCGAGCGTTAATCCGAGGCGTTCAGTTCAAATGCGGATTTTTATACACGGGGGAAGAAAGGGAAGGGAAAACCGAAGGGTCTTACCTGTCGCAATCGCCGGCAGTTCCCAAACCTGCGAAAAATAAACTCAAACAAAACAGGTTTAAATGTACAAAAAGAAACAGGTTTATTAAAACGGATGCCGGTACAAAGAAAACGCGACGATAAACTAAGTTTCTAAACGGGACGTCCCCCACACCAGATTTGAACACAGACGAAAGGAAGATTAACCTGGAAAATAATGGGGTGTGTGCACTTAGCTCCGATCACTGGTGGAATCTCGTCAGGGTCGGCAAAAGCCGTCCGGGGTGCTGGCGACGTTGCGCGCAAAGCACGAGCTTTGGCGGGAACCAGGCCTCGTTGCGCCCTTTCGCGCTGCAGCGCTCCTACACTCGTCCACATGCCACCTCTCCCATCAACTGCAGCTCTCAATCCCAGACACCAGGCGAACAGAGTAACGAGGAGATGATGCCGGCACACAACCGCTTGCACCGAGGTCCAGGAAATCAAGACAGGAGAGTAGAATCGTCAGCGCACAGCCGTCCACCATCACCCAGAACACGAGCAAGCCAAAAGGATCAGGAGAGCAAGAAGGCACGAGAACAAGAAGGGCCAAGAACAAGAGGGAGAAGAGGAAGAACCTTGGCCAGACACGGTTTTTACTTCACACCTCTGACGTCATTGGCACTTCTCTTCCAATCAGCACAGTCCAACACCACAGGCTCAGTTCTCCACCACTCGAACTCAGTACCGGCTCTGATGTCAGAGGTCGTACTTTGCCAATCAGCAAGTCCTTTCTTACCCCGGTCTCCCTGTTGGTCAACTCCCGCCCATCCACTGTCCTTCTGGGCGTGGCTCTCGACCTGCCTTTACCGATGTTGCCCTGCCAGTCGGGATTGTCAGCCCTAGTGCTTGATGCCTGCCTTCCGGTTGGTTTTTATTGTTAGTTAGTGCAATTTAATGGGCACTTCCTGCGCTATGTGTCTAATGCGCTGCCATAAGGGACAAAGGATAGATCACAGAGGTTTGACGAACAAGGTGTAATTTACCCTTATTCCCTAAGCTAGTTAACATGCCCCATTCCTCGTAATAGGGACAGATATACACTTATCCGACATCCGGGCTAAACAAGTACTTATTACATCAAGGTTCTTCTTCTTCACAACAATCGGAGCAGGCTACCTATACAAATCTACCTGGTCTAAAGTCATCACTACCCCCACCGACATAACAGTACTATTAAACTGCAGGTTAATGATCTGATTCGTGTTCTACAGCATTCAAAATATAACATTCAAATTAAATTAAGTTATTCCTCGATCCACACCCGGTTTAGAATAGGTACACCGTTTCCCTGCGCATCGTAAGAGGCGACTAAGGGTTGGCGTCAGGAAGGGCATCCGGCCATAAAAACATTGCCTCAAAAAGGGAACCACGATTGTCATGGGGCCCGCAAGGCTAACCCCCACTCTAGTGGGGAAAATGGCCTTAAAACGATCATTCATTCATTCATTCCTCGATCATAAACTGGCATCTGAACTTTATTCAGATATTGACATCTGAAATTTGATATCTGAATATTGACATCTGAAATTTTACATCTGAAAGACAAAGGGAACCAAATGCTTAACTGTGCTTTTCGCTTTTGACGTGCGGGGCAACTATAAAATTTAATTTCACATGACTCCGTCAATGGATATGCCTCCACCCATGTTAGATGTCAACCTACCGTTATGTTTGATCTCAATGAAACATGAAAGGCCTCATAATCCAAGAGAGAAAACATAAACCAAGAGAGAAAACATTAGATGTTTCAACAACATTATTTTCAAATGGCATATGACCTTTGACCTATTGAACCCAAAATTGAATCAGTTCATCTTTGCATCATCTTCTTCTTTCGTATATCATCAGATGGCCAGCTCAGTGTCGTGCAGCCATGCCCTCGTCTCTGGTCCTACGTCGAAGAGGCCGGCTTCTGAAGGTGGTCTGTATAGGGGGCAGGTGGTAATTATGTGTTTGGCAGTCTGCTCAGGCTCGCCGCACTCGCACGCGGCACTGTCTGCCAGGCCCCACATCTTCAGCGATGATTTGAAGCGGCCGAACCCCGTACGTAGACGGTTCAGCAAGGTCCATTGCAGGCGTGGTAGGTCTTCTCCTGCGACACCACCTCCTGGGTCCCAGATGTAGTGGTGGATGCGGGTGGGCCCGGCCGTTTCCCACACCTGCTTCTAAGATGCCGCCAGCCATGCGCTTCTAGACAGGTCCTCAGGGATAGAACTGAGCATCTCTTGTGCCGCCTTGTTGTAGGGATGGCGCTTGGAGGCGCCACTATCGTTGTGGTGTTGTGCAGGATGTGCCAGTTGTGTTTCTGGGCATTCCTTGCCAGGGCGAGGGTGGTAGCCTCCCGTCGGAGGCCGGCCGGGGCGATTCCCGCTAGGACTGGCAGGTGGAATGCCGGGGTGGGCTTCAAGCAACCAGCTACAATGCGGAGGGCGTTATTAATGGCAACATCAACCTTTCTCACGTGTGGGCTTCTGCTCCAGGCTGGGGCGCAGTATTCGGCTGCAGAGAAGACCAGGGCTTGCGTGGATATTCGAAGGGTCTTGGCGGAGGCTCCCCAGGTCGTACCAGCGAGACGTCGGATAAGCGAGACCCTTGATGTCACCTTGGCCTTAACTTCTTCTAGGTGTTGCTTGAAGGACAGTATCCGATCTAGGCGTACACCGAGGTACTTTGGGGGCTTGCTGGAAGCTTTGGGGCTCCATCTTTGTTTGCATCATAGTACATACTTGCACTAAGTTTCATCAAAATCCCTTCAACGGTTCACAAGTTATCCTGGCAAGGAAAATCTGCTATGCATGCACAGATGGACACACAGCGGGACGGACAACCAATAAACATAACGACTACGGCGCCTTCGACTGCGAAGGCATAACACTTTGCAAAAAAAAAAAAACAGTCCAAAAAAGGTAATTGCAGAAAAAACCAATAATAATAATAATAATAATAATTCATTTATTTTGTATAGCGCTTTTCCAGAAGCCCAAAGGCGCTTTGACAGAGTGGCAAACATAATGCATAACAATACATGAAAACAACAATTGCAAAAAGACAAGAATCAATAGGGAAATATTTAAAGCAAAAGGAGGGAGAAGGAGAAGAGATAGTCAGGGGTTAAATGCTGTGGGTTGAATGTTGAATGCAGTGTTGAACAGGTGGGTCTTTAGTGATGTTTTGAATGTGGTGAGTGAGGAGGAGTCTCTGATGGTGTGAGGTAGTGAGTTCCAGAGGGTGGGAGCAGCGATGGAGAAGGCCCTGTCCCCCCAGGATCTGAATTTGGTCTGGATGGAGGGGGTCAGGAGGTTGGTACCAGCAGAGCGGAGGTTGCGGGTGGGAGTGTGTCTGGAGAGGAGGTCAGCCAGGTAGGATGGGGCCAGGTTATGGAGGGCTTTGTATGTCAAGAGGAGGATTTTGTACTGGATTCTCTGGGGGATGGGGAGCCAGTGAAGCTTGTAAAGGACGGGGGTGATGTGGTCACGGGTCCGGGAATGGGTGAGTAGACGGGCAGCGGAGTTCTGAATGTATTGGAGTTTATTGGTGATTTTTGAGGGTGAACCATAGAGGAGGCTATTGCAGTAGTCCAGACGGGAGGTGATGAAGGCGTGGATGAGGGTTTCTGCAGCCGTGGAGGAGAGGGATGAGCGGAGACGGGCAATGTTTTTCAGGTGAAAGAAGGCTGACTTTGTGATCTGTTTAGTGTATTTGTCGAAGGAAAGGGTTTGGTCAAAGATGACGCCAAGATTCCGGATGTGAGGGGAGGTGGATACTGGGATACCGTCGATGTTGAGGGCAAAGTTATGGGTGGATTTTGTGAGCGTTTTTGGGCCAATGATGATTATTTCAGATTTATCACAGTTAAGCTTGAGGAAGTTGATTTGAAGCCAGGATTTTATTTCAGTGATGCAGTTTGTCAGGATAGAGTGGGTGTCGGTGGAGACGGACTTGGTGGAGATGAAAAGCTGGATGTCATCGGCGAAGCAGTGGAATTGGAGACCATGACGGCGGATTAAGTGACCGAGCGGGGACAGGTAAAGGATGAAGAGGAGGGGGCCAAGAACTGAACCTTGGGGGACACCTTGGGGGAGGGGAGCAGTGGGGGATTTGCAGTTATTGATGGAGATGAACTGGCATCTGTCAGAGAGGTATGATTTAATCCAACAGAGGGCAGTGCCGGTAACGTTAAAGGTGGATTCAAGTCGGGTGAGGAGGATAGTGTGATCGATGGTGTCAAAGGCAGCGCTGAGGTCGAGGAGGACGAGAATGTTGAGGTTGCCAGCGTCAGAGGAGAGGAGAAGGTCGTTGGTGATTTTGAGGAGAGCAGTTTCAGTACTGTGGTTGGACCGGAATCCGGATTGGAATGTTTCATACAGGTTATTGGCAGAGAGATGATGTTTGAGTTGAGTGGCTACAGCGTGTTCCAAAACTTTTGACAGAAAGGGTAGGTTGGAGATGGGTCTGAAGTTGTTTAGGGTGTCAGGGTTTAGACCAGGTTTTTTTAGAATGGGGGTAACAGCAGCAATTTTGAGGGAAGGTGGGACGATGCCTGTAGACAGGGAGGAGTTTATTGTTGCAATGATAAGTGGAGAGAGAGCAGGGAGGGAGGCTTTGACAAAGCTGGAGGGGATGGGGTCAAGAGTGCAGGTGGCAGTTTTCATTCCTATGAGGAGTTCAGAGAGGTCAGTAGGGGAGATTGGGGAGAACCGAGACAGGGGATGGCAGGACAAGGGGGGGGCAGGTGGTTGGAGGGGGAGCGGGTGCGGCGGTGGTCAAGCTGTTGTAGATGTTGTCAATTTTGCGTTGGAAGAAAGAGAGGAAGGAGATGCAGTTGTGCACTGTGAATGACTGGGTGGTGGTGTTCAGGGGGCGGAGGAGTTTGTTTATTGTCGAGAAGAGTGCTTTTGGGTTTCCGGAGCCAGAGTGGATAATTTGAGAGTAGTAGGCAGAGCGGGCGCGGGAGAGGGCATCTTTGTAGTGTTGTAGGTGGTCCTTGTAGGCTTGGGAGTGAACTGTGAGACCCGTTTTATTGCGGAGTCTTTCAAGTTGGCGAGCACGAGTTTTCATCAGGTGGAGTTCAGGGGTAAACCAGGGAGCAGAATGGGTGAAAGAAACTGTTTTGGTTTTTACAGGCGCAAGCTGGTCAAGGCAGGAGGAGAGAGTGTGGTTGTAGTAGTCAGTGAGGTCGGAAGGGGTGTGGAGGTCAATGAAGGGAGAAGTGGACATTTTTTCAGAGAGGGTGGATGAGAATGAGGTAGGTGAAAGAGCGTTTAGCTTACGGAAGTTGATTGTGCGATAATGCCTTGGTGTTGGGGCGGGGATGTTGATGGTCAGAGTGATGGCTAAGTGGTCAGAGAGGGTGAGGTCGGAGCCATAGAGATGGTGCAAATTTAATCCAGTGGAGCAGACAAGATCCAAAATGTGACCACGGATATGGGTAGGAAAGTCGACATGTTGAGTGAGGTTAAAGCAGGTGAGTAAATCAGTGAAGTCAGTGGTTATTGTGGAGTCAGTGGAGTCCATGTGGATATTGAAATCACCAAGGAGGAGGATTGAGGGGGAGAGGGAACATAGCTGGGTCAGAAAGTAGGAGAAGTCAGACAGGAATGATGGGTGTGGTTTGGGAGGGCGGTAGACGACAGCCATGACTGACTGCGTGCGACCAGAGAGTTTTAAAGCCAGGTGTTCAAATGTTCAAATACAGATAAAAATAAACTAGAGAAGAGTTCTGCGAGAAAGGATAAGTGGAACTGCATTGAGGAATCAGCGCAAGAGGGACAAACAACTTCGGAGAGAGGCGATATGGCAATGGTGCATACAATAAATTGGACAGTTGACGTCAGATGTTCAAGAATGAGAAAGATAAATAAGGACACAAGGCCACATCAGAGAAACAGATGGAAAGTTAGGCTGAACATTAAGGAGGTACTTACCAGAGGGATGGTGAGAGAACAAACACTAAGGTACTGTACGATAAACATTTAGCGATTTGCAACACGTGCATCAACTTTACCCATGTGAACAACCTCTGAACAAATGTGCTATAGTCAGTGAGGCGGCAGCCCTCTGTAGGTCATTCATCAATGTTCATCCTCACGGTATAACCACACAACACTCACAACAGTCACAGTATTCCAGCAAGCTGACTGCAGGTTAGCGGTCTCTTGGAATGCAAGTACAATTATACCTGGTGATGAGGCACCATTTGCACATCATACATTAAACAATGAAGCACTTACATTCGTTCAAAGCTTAATATCAAGCATTCTTTCAAAAAATGTTAAGTTGGAATATTCTGAGGTTAATTGTTTTGGTCATTTTGATAAATAAATAAAAAACTAGAGCTTCCAGGGAAGCAGAACTCAACTGAACTGACTGGACAACTTTAAAGTAGGTCAGTTGTCTGTACTAGATTTGACTTAAGATAGCAACCTACGTTGTGTGGTAAGAGTCTCACACACCAAGTTTGATCAAAATCCATAAATATTTGTGGACGTTAAAGTCTTAACGTCGTTTCGGAGCTGAAAACAATATGGCGGCCTATGGCGGCCATTTTGTGACGGATCGGGTTGGAATGCAATAGCAACCTACCTTGTGTGGTAATGGCAACCCTAACAGGCAATGTGTGGCAACCCTAACAGGGTTGGTGGCAGGAAGGGCATCCGGCCATAAAACATTGCTTCAAAAAGGCGACCATGGTGCCCGAAAAAAGCCAACCCCTGCTCTGCAGGGAAAAAGGCCTCTAAAGGTGGTTCTTGTGTGGTAATGGTTAAACATTCTAAGTTTGATCAAAACCTGTTAATATTTGTGGACACTAGAGTGTTAACGTCGTTTTCATGACCAAAAACAAAATGGTCGCCTAAGTCCGCCATTTTTCAGCGGATCGGGCTGAAATGTAATACTAACCTGGTCCTTGGGGTAAGGATGCTGCATGTCAACTTTGATCAGAATCGGTTGATATTTGTGGACACTGGAGTGTTAACGTCAAAAAGGTAACGGACGACAGACGACGGCGACGACAGACCACGGATGCCGGAGGGTTCAGTATGTGATGAACTCAACTGGACGGTAGTCCAGTTGAGTTAAAAACGTTAAATATCAAGTATGCTCATGAATCATCACCATATCGCCCACTTCCACACTCACCTGCTCAGATAAATGCATTTTTAGCAAAGGTTTCATTTTTCGCATCTAAAATTGTGTAATGAGAGGTGATAATTTGACACTTGTTAAATTTGTCGCCTCCGTGGATGTTGCAAATTCGCAAATGTGTCCGGGCGAGCACGTACTCAGAAATTCATGAAGCACACGTTTTCAAATAGCTCAATGCCACGTTTTAATAATAGAAATTCGTGTTTAATAGTTTCCACTTTTTGTTGATTAGGTACATTATATTTACATTAACTTTATTGTATATTTATGTTCGATTCGTAAGGATATTATAATTAATACCTCTTTTTTTTCATAGTGGTTAACTTATGCAACTCCAAAAAGCTCTCCATTCATTTCTACTTTGGTGTCGACGAAGCTACGCCATAAAGTCTGTGCAGGTTGTCTACACCAAATCCCATACATTCCGGCAACATGCTCCACCTGACACCCACCCTTACATTTTGGCTATCCCAAAAACAAATACACAACCAATCATTTAACATTCCGGGGAAGGCCCACATCTGGACAGCCTCGGCAGATAATTTACTGCTTGATGAACCTCATTCCCCATTGCTTATTCAAAAAGCAAGCCTGGTGTTGGTTTAACGTTTAGGGTGCTGGCCTGGGATCATAGGATGCCGAGTTTGGATCCCGGTCGATCGTAGAATTAACTCCAGGGTGGTTGACTCAGCCTGTCATCCTTCCGAAGTCGGCAAAGTGAGTACCAGCTCGCTGGTAATTGGGGCACTGCATCAACGGCACAAATGTGCTTCCAGAGAAATGATGCAACCAGCAGCCACAGGCTGCATGCGAAACAAAAACATTTTAAAAGCTTGTGCGACCCAAAATTGAGTGCTATTGAAGGCACCGTAGTCTATTATGAACTTCAATACAGAAATATGGACGATTACAGAATAAAACTAGAACGCCACTCGGTAGAGCGCATACCTCTGCCAGGGTGAACAGTTTATGTTTTGTATCCCACTGATAGGCCGGATCTAATCGGCTTGTTCTTGTCACCTAACCAACTCGTCCACCTAGTTTTGTCACAACTCCTCCATAACTTTTTAAATATCATGTTTTATATCGCTTTTCACCCAATCTCTCAATGGTGAAGAATCACTTAGAAATTAAACAATTTTCGTATCCGAATCCATATTGAGATCTTCACCGAAATCGAATCGATTAGTCCTTGTCACATACACTACATCTCTGCCAAATTTCGTCCGAATCCGTCCACAACTTTTTGAGATATCTTGTTCACAGACAAACAAACAGACAGGGGGTGAAAACATAACCTCGAGGCATCCACTTTTGGTGGTGTAGGTAATAAGTAAATAATCAAAGATGAAGATAGCATCCACTATAAATGGACAAGGTGTGTGTGTGTGTGTGTGTGTGTGTGTGTGTGTGTGTGTGTGTGTGTGTGTGTGTGTGTGTGTGTGTGTGTGTGTGTGTGTGTGTATAACATCAACAACAATAACAACTAACGTATAACCCCCTCGGTCACCCATCCTGGCCGAAGCACATCTGGGCTTGGTGAAAGGCAAGCAAATGCTCAAGCAGTACAGCAAGTAGGTACGGCACAAGGCTATGAAGACCAATGAAAATTTGGGCCCACTCGTTGAACAATTTTTTTTTTTTTAATAATAATAAAAAAAACTTTTAAAGTAGTTAAGCAGAAAAGGCTGTACTTACGCCATTATCCCAGAGAGATGGAGCATTTCTGTGATTAGATAAGCGAGGTAACAGGTGAGCAGGATGAGGATAGGCTCCAATGCTGGAACTGGATATGTGAACCTGGTGGTAAATGAAGCAAGCAAGCCAGCACAGATTCCAAACGCAATTCCACCCAGGCAGACAACGAAGAAGCGGACGACCCCCAACAGCACGGAAGAGGCAGGCACAGAAGGAAGATCGGCCAGCACAGACAGCAGCTGGTACAACACCTTGAAACAACAACGGTAAATGGTTACTTCAAAGTAAATACCCACTGGCCACTACCTTTTACTTCTTTACTGTTTTCAAAGCCAACACGACTATTGTTCGAGGGTAAATCACCCCCAAGACCTCCAAACCTCTATTCCTACTCCCAAAGTCTCCTGAGTTACTCTGATCGATAGCAGAAAAATAAGGTATATACTCAATATTAGTAGAATGTAAAGAAGCCAAAGAAAGAAAGAAAGAAAGAAGAAAAATAAAAAAGAAAGAAGAGAACTGGCATAGTTGAGGGAATGCTGGCAAAACTTATACTTCACCACAGTGACAGCGTCGTTTAGCAATGACTCTCCGGCAACAAGAACTTCGAGCTGCTCATTGACTCCAACCTCTTGGAAGACAGCAAGGACAGCAACAGGATCAACAGCAGAAATGACAGAACCAAAGAGCAGAGCCTCTCCAACAGGAAGACCTGTCAAACCGAATGCCGGAATCTACAGAAGGGCGGTGGGGAAGAGGGTGGAGGACAGAAAGAACACACCGCTTCGTTAACACATTTTGAACTACAGAATTCATAGAACACCTTACCCTGCTCAGTCTTGAGAAAAAAAAGGGCAAGGGCAGGGTCTACGAGCAGCAAACTTGATTGGTCGAGATGATGTAAAATACTGTAATATTTTGTCCAAGTACTGCTAACGAACGCGATTTGTGTTCTACAATGTTCAAATGTACAATTTAATTGAAATTACAGATTTTGAAGGTCGTAGAAAAATAATTCAGAATTATACCGCTGTTGATGCAGCGTCTTCTACACCACCGTATTTAACACATATTAGTTATTTATGCCTGCTTGTGACCTTTATGAGGTCCCTAAAAACAGTAACATTCCTATTTGGAATGGTTTTCAATTATCTATGACTGCCAGACAGGCAGACAGAGTAAAATGTCATCTCGCTCCTCTCTACGAATGCACAATCAGGACAAATTCAGAGCCAAAGTACTGCTAAACTACAGGTTCATTTTCCGACTCATGTTCTCATTTGAGTTCAGAATACAACATTAAATTTAAATGAAGTTGTTCCTCGATCATAAATTGACTTTTGTGGATAGACAGACAGACAAAAGTGAACCAATTGGTTAACCCCGCTTTTCACATCACACACGTGGGTTAACTAGTTTTATGCAGTTACAGGCATAACCATCAATTGCAGAATCATTTTACGATACAATTTAATGCAAGATGCCTTTGGGTGTAAATAACTTGCATTGTAACACCTTACACATCGACACATCAATCCACACTTTCATCAGGCCAAGATAGCGAGCAATTTACATCTTACAATGCTCGTCAGTAAGGTGCACACTTCAAACAAAAATAAAATTTCACTTTAGTAACTAGCTCTATATACAAGCTTTAATGATACACCGTCACTTAAGGCTTCCCTACTATTTTGGAAGATTATAGACTTGGCTTTTCCTTGATTTGTGTTTTCTCGACAAAATGCAAGGCTCAATCAAAATGAAATTGTATCATTAGAAAGATAAATTGCAGAGTGCTAATGTGTGTAAAGACAAACATTTCCCTCTCCAATAACGTAGGTGTTTTTATTTTTAAGGTGATTCAAAAGTAGACAACACCCATATGAGCAGCCAGGTACCTCATTGTAATAAATGGAAATTATTTGATCCTTCACTTGCATTGGTATAATGTGCAGGTTTGGTCCACACTGAACAGTGTTGTTATACATTTATTGGCACACAAAATTAATCGGCTTCTTTAAATTAGAAAAAAATGTTGACAGCTCAGTTAATAATAATGTGCTGCTGCTGATGGTTTCATACTTCACAAGCATTCACATTTATACTGAAATAACTTCTTATGCTGATGAAAACAAGACGTTATGGAAACTAAAGGAAGGATTGCGATGTTTGCCAAAGACTGATAAGAAAATGAGGGCACAACTAAACAGGGGGCTATGAGACTTTGCTAATGCTAGTGTTGGTCTGTGTCAGCAGATGATTCGAATGATGGGTTTTATCAACTGTAAGTGGACAATGGTATGCTAACTGCCATGGGAAGCAAAGGACAGCCGATTGTTGCTGTGGACACATTAATACCACTAAACCATCGAATAAAGACTTTCCCACAAATAATTGAGGAACTGTGTGTACTTCAATGCCATGTAATGGTCTAATTATATGCAGTTAGACCATAAAGAGCTGACAGTACAGCTTAGAAGTTTATGCACTCGCCTCTGAGCTGTCTAGCCTGGTTTCGAATCTCAGCCCGGCTATGAACCATCATCCTGGAGTTTCGCATGCAGGATGTGGCATCGGTGCATGCGCCGTCTTTCGGAAGGATGTTAAGCCGGAAAACCCATATGCCAGCCCTGGTCGTTGTTGGACACTAAAGATCCCACGGTGTATTTTGTGAAGAGAATAGGTGAGTCGAGTCATCACCGGCACTCTGAGAAAATCCCAAATTCCTGCCCTGATTGACTGCTGCGACGGCAACAGCAAATTCCCCACCCCAAGTCTTGTCAGGAGACGCTCTGTGGAGTATGGTGCATTGATGATGATGATGACACTGTAGCGGTCCCCGCTGAATGTACACAATCGCCTTGCACCTGCCAGGACGCGGCCAGGGCGCGATCGCCATGCCGGGCTCGTCCGGACGGGCCCAGACGCGCCTCTCCTGGGCATGCCCGGACTCGCTGTTCCCGGGCACGCCCGAACCTCCCGGGCACGCCCGGTCCCGTCTTTCCCGGGCATGCCCGCTCTCGCCTTTCCAGGGCTCGCCCAGAGCGCCCGGGCATGCCCAGCCTCGACTTGCCAGGCCGCGTCCAGGACGCCCGGGCATGTCCAGACTCGCCTTTCCAGGGCTCACCCAGAGCGTCCGGGCATGCCCGCTCTCGCCTTTCCAGGGCTCGCCCAGAGCGCTCGGGCACGCCCAGCCTCGACTTGCCAGGCCGCGTCCAGGACGCCCGGGCATGTCCAGACTCGCCTTTCCAGGACTCGCCCTTGACACCCGGGCATGCCCGGTCTCGGTTTTCCCGGGCAAACGCACGGGCATAAATGTGTATATATATTGCTGCCCGATAAACGGGCTTTTCAGAATACCTGAGCTGTTTTGTTTCAATAAAGCAACTCGGACGAATTCCGTCTTTGGTCGCGTCAATTCTTTCGACTCGCGTTGGAGCGCAGCTCCTTCACTGGTGACCTACCGACATGGACACGGCAGTGACTCTTAAACTGCCTACCTTCTGGGAGGCTCACGCGGCTGTTTGGTTCGCCCAGGCGGACTCCCAGTTCGCCCTGCGAGGCATCACCGCGGACGACACCCGCTTCCACCACGTCGTGGCAGCACTCGGTTCCGCTACCGCGGCCCGCGCCCTGAGCCTCCTCGAGCACCCGCCGGCTGCCGACAAGTATGACGCGCTGAAGACGCTCCTCCTCGACGCTTTCGCCCTCTCACCGGTGGCACGCGCACGGCGCCTGCTCGACCTGCCCGAGCTCGGCGACACGCGCCCGTCCGAGCGCATGGACTATATGCTCTCGTTGCTCGGTGAGCACTCTCCGGATTTTCTGTTCCGCGAGCTGTTCCTTCGCCAGCTGCCTCACCCGGTACGCCTCGCCCTGGCTGGCACGTCGATCTCCGATCCCCATGCCCTCGCCAGGGAAGCCGATAAGATCTCCTCGGCGGACCAACACATCGGCGCGGCTACCTGGAGCCTGCCGCCGTCTGAGGCGACGCCCACGACGCCCGAGCGCCCTGCGCGGTTGGAGGCCGAACTGCCTGTGCGACTGGCGGCCGCCACGCCGCGCCGACCGCTTCCGACACGACGGCCGGGGCCTCCACCTGACCAGGCGTGGTGTTATTACCACGCCAGGTTTGGACACAAGGCTCGGCCGTGCCGACCCCCGTGCAGTTTCGGCAAGTCGGGAAACGGCCGGGCCGGCGTTCATTCCCAGCCATGAGCGCCGGCCACTCGGGCAACTTGCTTTTTATTCAGGACAAAGCGTCCGGGCGGCGTTTCCTTTGTGACACCGGCGCCCAACTGAGCGTCATACCCGCCTCCGAGCAGGACAGGCGGGACGCCGTTTGCGGCCCCTCTTTGGTCGCCGCTAATGGCTCGGCCATACGCACTTTCGGCCCGCGCGACGTCACCCTCTGCTTCGGCAGCCAGCGCTTTCAGTGGACCTTTGTGACCGCCTGCGTCCCCATGGCTTTGCTGGGCGCCGACTTCCTCTGCGCGCACGGGCTGTTGGTCGACGTCAAACGTCGTCGCCTTGTCAACGCCGAGACCTTCAGCTCCCTGGCGTGCACGATGAGCAGCTCCGCGCCGACCGAACTGGCGTGCGCCCTCCCGACGGCGAACGAGTTCACTCGCCTGCTCGCGGAATTCCCGGCCCTCAGGCGGCCGACGTTTTCGGCCGTCGCAGTGCGGCATGGGATCGAGCACCACATACCCACTACGGGCCCGCCGGTCTACGCCAGGGCCCGCCGCCTCGACCCGGCCAAGCTCGCCGTGGCAAAGGCCAGGTTCGACGCGTTGGAGCACCTCGGCATCGTGCGGCGCTCCAATAGCGCGTGGGCCTCACCACTGCACATCGTGCCAAAGCCGGGGGGCGGATGGCGCCCGTGTGGCGACTACCGCCGCCTCAACGACGCTACCACCCCCGACAGGTACCCGATCCCGCACATCCAGGACTTTTCCACCCGTTTGGCGGGACGGGTCATATTTTCCAAAATTGACCTGATACGGGATACCACCAGGTACCTGTCCGGGCGGCCGACGTCCCGAAGACGGCCGTTATCACGCCGTTCGGCCTGTTCGAATTTTTGAGCATGCCGTTTGGCCTCAAGAACGCGGCCCAGGCATTCCAGCGCTTAATGGACGGCGTGCTGCGCGACCTGCCATTTCTTTTCGTCTATCTGGACGACATCCTCGTCGCCAGCACGTCCCGCGCCGAGCACCTCCTCCACCTCCGAACACTGTTCGGTCGCCTCAGCGAGCACGGCTTAATTGTCAACCCGGCCAAATGCCACTTCGGCACGACGACCGTTGACTTTTTGGGCCACCGCATCACCAAGACCGGGGCCGTGCCGCTGCCGACCAAGGTCGAGGCCATCACCACGTTCCCGTGTCCCCATTCCATCAAGGCCCTACAAGAGTTCCTCGGCATGGTGAATTTTTATCACCGATTCGTGCCCCGCGCTGCTCAGCTCATGCGGCCCCTTTACGAGGCCCTCCGGGGCAAGCCGGCCAAGCATGACGTCGTTTGGTCCACGGCCATGGACGCGGCCTTCGCGAGCGCAAAACGGGCCCTCGCCGACGCAACGCTGCTGGCTCACCCGGTGCTCAACGCGCCCATCGCCCTCACTACGGACGCCTCCAACTACGCGGTGGGCGCCGTCCATGAACAATGGGTGGACGGGGTTTGGCAGCCATTCGCTTTTTTCAGCCGGCAGCTCCGGCCGAACGAGTTAAAATACAGCACGTTCGACCGCGAGCTGCTCGGTCTATTCCTGGCCGTTCGCCATTTCCGACACCTCCTGGAGGGCCGCCCGTTCACGGCTTTCGTCGACCACAAGCCATTGGTCTACGCAATGGCCAAAGTCACGTTGCCGTGGTCGGCCCGCCAGCAGCGCCACCTCTCCGCCGTGTCGGAATTCACCACGGACATCCGGCACGTCGCCGGCAAAGACAACGCCGTGGCCGACTGTCTTTCTCGGGCCAGCGCGAATGCGGTCCACCTCGGCGTGGACTTCACGCTCATGGCGGCCGACCAGACCACCGACACCTCGGTGCAGGCCCTCCGGGCGGCGGACACGGGCCTCCGCCTGGCCGACATCCCCTTCGCGGGCACCGTCCTGCTCTGCGACGTCTCCCAGGGCCAGCCTCGCCACATCGTGCCCGTTTCCTGGCAGCGCCACATCTTCGCCTCCATCCACGGCCTTTCTCACCCGGGCCGGAAAGCTTCTCAAAAGCTGGTGTCGGCGCGTTTCGTCTGGCACGGCCTTCGACGGAACGTCCGCGACTGGGCCAACGCCTGCACGGCCTGCCAGCGGGCCAAGGTCCACCGCCACACCCAGGCCCCGCTAGCACCTTTCACCGTGCCTGCACGGCATTTTGACCACATCCACGTGGACCTGGTGGGTCCCCTGCCCCCATCGCGGGGGTTCACCCACCTGCTCACCATGGTGGACAGGACCACCAGGTGGCCGGAGGCCGTGCCCCTCACCTCCACCACCACCGCCGACGTGGCGCAGGTGTTCATCGCCACCTGGGTCGCGCGCTTCGGCGCACCGGCGGACATCTCGTCCGACCGCGGCCCACAGTTCACGTCCGAACTTTGGGGCGCGGTCGCCCGCTCGTTGGGGGTCACGCTGCACCGCACCACGGCCTACCACCCCCAAGCCAACGGGTTGTGCGAGCGGTTTCACCGCTCCATGAAGGCCACCCTCATGGCCGGCCTTCAGGACGACGGTTGGACCGACCGGCTGCCGTGGGTCCTTTTGGGCCTCCGCACGGCCCCCAAGGAGGACCTCCGGGCGTCCGCCGCCGAGCTCGTCTACGGCCAGCCGCTCCGCGTCCCGGGCGAGTTCGTGCCCGACGCTACCAGTCCCTGGTCCGCCGCACACCAGCGCTCGGACCTCCAGGAGGCCGCCCGCCGATTTGCCCCCGTGCCAACGTCCCGCCACGGTGGCCCCCAGTCCTATGTCCCCCCGGCACTTCGCACAGCGGAGTACGTCTTTGTGCGTCATGACGCGCACCGGGGGCCACTCCGGCCGCCGTACGACGGGCCCTTCCGGGTCCTGCGACGGGGCGACAAGTCCTTCGTCGTCGACGTCGGCGGCCGGTCGGACCAGATCTCTGTGGACCGCCTCAAACCGGCGCACGTGGACGTCGACCGACCACCACGGTTGGCCCTTCCTCCGTGGCGAGGCCACCCCCCGTCTACAGTTCCCCTCGCTCGACCACCCACCACCGGATCGGACCCTCCCCCCCCCCCCCCCCCACGACCCTCCAGGGGTCGCTTCGGCCGGGTCATCCGGACCCCCCTTAAATTGACCCTGCCGGTGCAGGTCGATTCTGGAGGGGCATGTGTAGCGGTTCCCGCTGAATGTACACAATCGCCTTGCACCTGCCAGGACGCGGCCAGGGCGCGATCGCCATGTCGGGCTCGTCCGGACGGGCCCAGACGCGCCTCTCCTGGGCATGCCCGGACTCGCTGTTCCCGGGCACGCCCGAACCTCCCGGGCACGCCCGGTCTCGTCTTTCCCGGGCATGCCCGCTCTCGCCTTTCCAGGGCTCGCCCAGAGCGCCCGGGCACGCCCAGCCTCGACTTGCCAGGCCGCGTCCAGGACGCCCGGGCATGTCCAGACTCGCCTTTCCAGGACTCGCCCTTGACACCCGGGCATGCCCGGTCTCGGTTTTCCCGGGCAAACGCCCGGGCATAAATGTGTATATATATTGCTGCCCGATAAACGGGCTTTTCAGAATACCTGAGCTGTTTTGTTTCAATAAAGCAACTCGGACGAATTCCGTCTTTGGTCGCGTCAATTCTTTCGACTCGCGTTGGAGCGCAGCTCCTTCAACATCATGAAACATTCAAGCAAATATCAAGACTATTGAACGAATGAGTCAGTATGACTAAACTGTAAACATCGAATCTTGTCGAGGATATGGGAAATATGACAGATAAAAGCAGCTCAAACTTCAAGGGAGCTACAAAAAAATTGGGGAGAGGCAGGAGAGAGGTGAAGAGGGGGTGGGAATCTAAAGGTTATATTTTTGTATTTGAGGATGTAAAGTGGAAAAAATAAAAAGATCGAGCGGATCGAGTAATCACCCCACGCATGCAAAGCAAAAAACGGGGTTAAGCAATTGGTTCATGTCCGTCCGTCTGTCTAAGTTTATGATCGAGGAACAACTGATTTAAATAGAATGTTATATTTTCAACTCAAATCAGATGAATAGGAAGACAGGTTGGCTGCTTTACAGTACTTTGGCTCTGAATTTAACCCAATCGCACATGCGCAGGTAGGAGTGAGATATTGTAACTCTGTCTGCCTGCCTGGCAGTCAAACAAAAATGAAAATCATTCCAAGCAGGAAACGAAGCGTTTTTAACGACGTCATAAAGGACAAAACATCAGACATGAATAACTAATGCACGTGTTAGATGAGGTGGGGTAATAAATACTGGGGAAAACAGAGGTAAAACCCAGAATCAATTTATTTATACCCCTTCAAACCTCTAAACCTTAATTAAAATGAAATTATATTGTTATGGCCTTGGGGTCAGGAGCTATCACAAGGGATGAATCTCTTGGACCCACTCACTGACCTCCAAAGCCATCAGCCACGGATAGCTCCATGGCACGACGGATTGCTTAGCAACCGTGGATGCCGGTTGGGATAAGCAAACGTTGCAGGATTCTTGCTTCAAATTAATCCACGTTACCTCAGTGGAGGTTTGGTGTTCCCAACTGAGGAACCGCACACTCGACTCCGCACCGTCTACTTATTACATATGGCCGAGCAAAACTGTGTGTGGGAGTCAGCTATCGGTTGGAGCAAATTAGTGGGGGAGAATTTCCCCTCTATTAGGTAAACACTGGGGAGTGGGGGAGAATGATGGAAAAGCTACAATCAAGCAGGTCTGAAAACAGTCCACCAATGCTTCCCAGAAGGCACGTATTTACAATGAACAATATTCACAGGTCATACAGGAATCCCTGGAATCCCTGGAATCCAGGAATCCCTGGTGTTGGGCTAGCGGCTAGGGTGCCGGCTTAGGATCCTAGGATCCTGGGTTCGAATCCCGGTCAATCGCTGAATTAACGCCAGGGGGGTTGACTCAGCCTGTCATCCTTCCGAGGTCGGCAAATTGAGTACCAGTTCACTGGTAATTCCCTGCTTGTCGTTAAAGTCGGCAAAAAGGGTTGGCGTCAGGAAGGGCATCCGGCCGTAAAACATTGCTTCAAAAAGGGGACCGAAAAACAACAACAACCACAGTTCCCGAAAAAGGCCAACCCCCGCTTGCGGGGAAAAATGGCCTCTAAAGGTGGTTTTATACAGGAATCAGACCCTGGTAATCCCTGGTAAGATAATCCCTGGTGTTGGGCTAGCGGCTAGGGTGCCGGCTTAGGATCCTAGGATCCTGGGTTCGAATCTCGGTCGATCGCCGAATTAATGCCGGGGGGGTTGACTCAGCCTGTCATCCTTCCGAGGTCGGCTAATTGAGTACCAGTTCACTGGTAATTCCCTGTTTGTCGTTGAAGGCGGCAAAAAGGGTTGGCGTCAGGAAGGGCATCCGGCCGTAAAACATTGCTTCAAAAAGGGGACCAAAAAACAACAACTACCACGGTCCCCGAAAAGGCCAACCCCCGCTTTGCGGGGAAAAATGGCCTCTAAACGGTGGTTTTATACAGGAATCAGACACAAAAAGAACAGCAATTTATTCCTAAGCACTTGTACAAAAGCCCCTTCTTTCTTATTACACATAGGACAGGCACGCCACCACTCAACTGAGAAGGTAAATTAGAAAGATATGAGGAGATAAGAGGCAGAGTGGAGCATGGCTTTGGCCATTGCCTCACCTGACACAGACAAGGTGGGCCTATGTCAATCCCAATATGGAGAGTAGGAAAGGAGAAGTAATGGGTGTGTCGATGCGATGCCGGGAGAGGTGTGGCATAGCGATTTTGTGAGTTTAGCACAAAGGTGTGAGGTGGGAATCAATCCCTCACCCACTTGGGGACGGACTTCAATCGCGATAGCTCTTTCAGAGTTGTTGAAGCTCTTTGTGCATTTAAAGTAGCTGATTAGCGTTTGTTAGAGATAGCAAGAAAAGATCATGCAAGTCAGTGTGGAGTTGTGGTATTGCTGGAGACCCCGCAGTGTTGCTTGTCCTCAGCTCGTGTGTGAGCAGCTCATCTCGACCAGCGCAGCTCGCCCCAGTGCAGCTCACCCCAGCGCAGCTCGCCCCAGCTCAGCGCGCCCCAGCTCAGCTCGTCCCACCTCAGCGCAGCTCGCCCTGGCTCGTCCCACCTCAGCGCAGCTCTCCCCGGCTCGTCCCACCTCAGCGCAGCTCATCCCGGCGCAGCCCTCGTCCCGTCCCGGTGCAGCCCTCGTCCCGTCCCGGTGCAGCCCTCGTCCCGTCCCGGCGCAGCCCTCGACCCGTCCCGGCGCAGCCCTCGTCCCGTCCCGGCGCAGCCCTCGTCCCGTCCCGGCGCAGCCCTCGTCCCGTCCCGGCGCAGCCCTCGTCCCGTCCCGGCGCAGCCCTCGTCCCGTCCCGGCGCAGCCCTCGTCCCGTCCCGGCGCAGCCCTCGTCCCGTCCCGGCGCAGCCCTCGTCCCGTCCCGGCGCAGCCCTCGTCCCGTCCCGGCGCAGCCCTCGTCCCGTCCCGGCGCAGCCCTCCTCCCGTCCCGGCGCAGCCCTCGTCCCGTCCCGGCGCAGCCCTCGTCCCGTCCCGGCGCAGCCCTCGTCCCGTCCCGGCGCAGCCCTCGTCCCGTCCCGGCGCAGCCCTCGTCCCGTCCCGGCGCAGCCCTCGTCCCGTCCCGGCGCAGCCCTCGTCCCGTCCCGGCGCAGCCCTCGTCCCGTCCCGGCGCAGCCCTCGTCCCGTCCCGGCGCAGCCCTCGTCCCGTCCCGGCGCAGCCCTCGTCCCGTCCCGGCGCAGCCCTCGTCCCGTCCCGGCGCAGCCCTCGTCCCGTCCCGGCGCAGCCCTCGTCCCGTCCCGGCGCAGCCCTCGTCCCGTCCCGGCGCAGCCCTCGTCCCGTCCCGGCGCAGCCCTCGTCCCGTCCCGGCGCAGCCCTCGTCCCGTCCCGGCGCAGCCCTCGTCCCGTCCCGGCGCAGCCCTCGTCCCGTCCCGGCGCAGCCCTCGTCCCGTCCCGGCGCAGCCCTCGTCCCGTCCCGGCGCAGCCCTCGTCCCGTCCCGGCGCAGCCCTCGTCCCGTCCCGGCGCAGCCCTCGTCCCGTCCCGGCGCAGCCCTCGTCCCGGCCCGGCGCAGCCCTCGTCCCGGCCCGGCGCAGCCCTCGTCCCGGCCCGGCGCAGCCCTCGTCCCGTCCCGGCGCAGCCCTCGTCCTGGCTTGGCGCGGCCCGTCCCGGCTCGGCCCGTCCCAGCTTGGCGCGGCCCATCCCAGCTCTGGATTTCTTTTTTTAACTTTCTTTACAATAATTATTTTCTTGAAATTGAAGTACCGTATATACTTAACTGCATGGGGTATCGTGTTTTATGAACTCTAGTTTTGATTTTTTTTTTTTGTTGAAGTTAACAAGTTTCATTTTTCACTGGTAAAAATGTCAGATGTAGGGGGAAATTAAATAGTGCAATAAATCTGTATTAAGTATTGTTGATCAGATACAAGATTCCAGCATCATAAGAAGTGAAAATGCCTTCATATAACAATGTGGAAAAAACCTACAAATTTATTTATAAATTGTGAAAATCAGTTCATTAATACACATTTTCAGCACAATGAATGAATGAATGAATGAATGATCGTTTTAAGGCCATTTTCCCCGCTAGAGCAGGGGTTAGCCTTGCAGGCCCCATGACAATCATGGTTCCCTGTTTGAGGCAATGTTTTTTTTTATGGCCGGATGCCCTTCCTGACGCCAACCCTTAGTCGCCTCTTACGATGCGCAGGGATACGGTGTACGTATTCTAAATCGGGGTACACACCATGTACAATGAATTTCAGCACAATGAATAGAAAGCTATAATCATCATTGTTGATGTATCATACTATAACAAAGCGTTGGTGCTGCTGAAGCAGTCTCTTGGCAAGGATTAATTCAACCCCATCTGGTGTTAATTCAACAGCTGACCAGGATTCAAACTCGGGACCCTAGGATCCCAAGCCCTCCACCCTAACCGTTAAGCCAACACCAGGCTTAATGTGGTTGGAGGCAGTCATAAGAAATGCTTCAATGTTTGAAGAGCCCTTAATCAAAGAGTTAATTATATATGATCTGGGGGGCATGCACCTCCACCCCTCCCCCCCCCCTCCCGCACCCCTCCCTCACCGTCATATATCACCTTGTTGTCATAATTTCAGTTCCCCCCAATCATCAAGTGTGATAATTTGCCTCAACCAGGTATATAACGTAATATATCAAGTTCCGTCCGAATATACCTGCAAATGGAGCCAATCTTCCCCCATCCAAAACCTTGATCTTTTGTACCCCCGCTAATTTTCACCCCAGATACACTTTTTTGAAATTCCAACTTCTTTCCTGGAAGTCCTTGCAGTGTCTAAAAGTTTTATACCGTACGTCTCCCACCTCCCCCCAAGCCCTCTCCCTCCCACAGTTCTCTCGATGTCCTTGCTCTCAAATGTTGTGCTTGTGTCCGTCCTTCCCCCTCTCTCCCCATCTTGTCTACCGCTCCCCTTATTTTGTGTTTTGTGTGCCGGTTTGACTTTTTGTGTGATGAATGTTAGCTCTTTCACGAGCCTCGATCTTGTATACAAAAAATAATAATAATAATAAGAATAATATGAACGTTCCCTAAAGGGTGTTGAAAGAAACATAACTGGCAAAGCCAAATGGCATGACATTGTACCTTTCAGAAGCGTAATTGCAGGCTACAAAACTCACCCAATATGTAGGATAAATATGTGAAGGACATACATACATACGGAGACAAACGCTGTAAACACAGGAACCAAAAATCTACACCGTCAAAAATCGTGTGTTTAATCGCGAATTTGCCAGTCATTTAAAAGAGGAAGAAGCGCTAAAGTATGGTTTATTCACCCAGCAGTTTGAATGGAAACATTTATTATTCTACAACAGTAGAAACTCTTTAGAAGGATACGGAACAAGCAAACAAAATTATATATACAGTCGTGATATTTTGCGAAGCAATATAAAAATATATAAAAATACACCGAAATATCCCACAAACAACAACAACCACAGCCACGATAACACAATCGAGTGTTATAAAAGATCCTTATGTCACGTGTTTTACTTCATGTGTTTAAAGTGTTTGTGTTTCACACTGAATGAAAAACGTGAAGGCAGAGCATGCAGATTGTGATACATGACAGGTTCAACGCTATGTCCGGCTTGAACGGCATATGAACCAAAATGGCGGTGTGTGGAGTCAGCCATCGTACCGCCGTAACGACATCACATCACCTCCATAACGTGACCAGATCCTCAGCTCTGATTGTTGTACGTTTGAGAGGGCATACATACATACATACATACAAAAAACACATTTCTGTAAAAAATATTTTATACTGTATACATTTTCATCTCAGTGTCAAGCAACCGATCCAGGCAAACAAGCTGCCCTGCCAACAGTTGATAAACATTGTGCTACAGCAAAGTAACAACTATAGCCAAACCTGGGCCTAATATTTAAGCAACATTATTGATGATCATTTCAGAATTGTATGCAAAAAACGAAAGCACCCAATGAATTGTGATTTCCATCTCCCCCCCCCCCCCCCCCCCCCAACTACTCCCCCCAACATAATTACCTCCGCCACCAAAGGTAAATGGAGGTTCTGTTTTCACCCCTGCCTGTCTGTGAGCACGATATCTTAAAGAGTTGTGGCCAGATTCAGATGAAACTTGGTGGACAGGTTGGGTGTGTGACAAGGACGAATCAATTCGATTTTCGTGAAGATCTGGATCCAGACTAAATAAATTTTTTTTACGTCATTCTTCACCATTGAGTGATAGGGCTAAAACTATATACAACACAATATCTCAAAAAAGTTATGGACAGATTCGGACGGAACTTGATGGGCAGGTTGGGTGTCTGTGTGTGTGACAAGGCCGAATCGATTCGATTTTGGTGAAGATCTGGATCCAGATCTGAACATTTTAAAAAAGCAATTCTTCACCATTGTGAGATGGGACCAAAAACGATATATAGCATGATATTTCAAAATGTTGTGGATGAATTTTGACAAGAACAAGTCGATTATAGTTTGGTTCAGGTCCGGATCCAGATCTGGCCAATCAGTGGGATCCAAAACGTAAACTGTTCAACCTGGCAGAGGTATGCGGTCTACAGTGCCGTTCTGGTTATATGATGTCATTTTTCCATAGGGTATAGACGTTGGTGGAAAAATTAGCGTTCATAGAACACTTTACCCCATGCAGTCTTGAGAAAAATGGACATGGGCAAGGTCTGCAAGCAGCCAATTTGATTGGTCGAGATAATGTATAATGCGGTAATATTTTTGGCCAAATTCTGCGAAACTAAAGGTTTCAGAAAGTGCCAAGAAGATGATTTGTGTTCTACAGTGTTAAAGTATATAATTCAATTGTAATAAAATAAAGATTTTAAAGGCTGTAAACCCGAGGTTTATCACTGTTGATGCAGGGTCTTTTACTCCACCTTGTTTAACATGTTGCCTCCTCTTCTTGAAAGACAACGCGAGATTTTTTTTTTAAAGTCCAACAACTAAATATATCAAATAGGGCACCCTGTTTAATGTCCATTGTGATACAGACACCCAACCTGAGGAGCGAGAGAGGGGTGGAGGGAGGATATGGGGAGGAGGTTGTGGAACAGTGGCAGTTTATAGCTGGACTGACATTCAAACCCAAAATATGCACTACATTCAATTTAACCTTTGCTTTACTACTCACCCTACAAAGAGCATAGATGGACAAGCCAATTCCAAAGGAGTTCCAGAGTGTTCCGATGACAGCAAAGCTGCAAATGGAGCCAAGGTTGTCCAGGAAGGATCGAGCCGGCAGAAAGTAACCAGCATCAAGCACAATAGGTGGAAGAAGATAAAGGAAGAAGACATCAGCAGACAAAATTGGTTTCGATGAAGACGTTTTATCATTGTTGATCAACACAAGCAACCATCCCAAGGCAAGGCCCAGGATGATGAGCAGACAGCTCTCTGGTACAAGGCTCGATATTCGAGGAGCTTGATGAAACCCTAGAGAAATTGGGAATAGAAGGCAAAGAGCAGAAATTTTAAATAATAAAAAACAATGAAGGTAAGAAATAACAGATAAGAGGAAACAGGATGAGCAATGAAACAGGCAAATGAGGGTGGAGGGCAAGATGTCGTTAAACAGGGATTGGATGCGAGAGGAAATACACTACATAGCCAAAAGTATGCGAACAGCCCTTCTAATTAGTGGATTTGGGAGGCCACACCCATTGCCGACAGGTATATATAATCAAGCACACAGCCATGCAATCTCCATAGACAAACATTGACAGTAGAATGGGCCGTACTGAAGAGCTCAGTGACTTTCAACATGGCACCGTCATCGGATGCCACCTTTCCAACAAGTCAGTTCGTCAAATTTCTGCCCTGCTAGAGCTGCCCCGGTCAACTGCAAGTGCTGTTATTATGAAGTGGAAACGTCTAGGAGCAACAACAGCTCAGCCGTGAAGTGGTAGGCCACACAAGCTCATAGAACGGGACCGCCGAGTGCAGAAGCGCACAAAAATTGTCTGTCCTCGGTTGCAACACTCACTACCGAGTTCCACACTGCCTCTGGAAGCAACGTCAGCACAACAACTGTACGTCGGGAGCTTCATGGAATGGGTTTCCATGGCCGAGCAGCCGCACACAAGTCTAAGATAACCATGCGCAATGCCAAGCGTCGGCTGGAGTGGTGTAATGCTCACCGCCATTGGACTCTGGAGCAGTGGAAACGCGTTCTCTGGAGTGATGAATCACGCTTCACCATCTGGCAGACCGACGGACGAATCTGGGTTTGGTAGATGCCAGGAGAACGCTACCTGCCTGAATGCATAGTGCCAACTGTAAAGTTTGGTGGAAGAGGAATAATGGGCAGGGGCTGTTTTTCATGGTTCGGGCGAGGCGCCTTAGTTCCAGTGAAGGGAAATCTTAACGCTACAGCTTACAGTGACATTCTAGATGACTGTCTGCTTCCAACTTTGTGGCAACAGTTTGGGGGAGGCCTTTCCTGTTTCAGCATGACAATGGCCCCATGCACAAAGCGAAGTCCATACATAAATGGTTTGTCGAGATCGGTGTGGAAGAACTTGACTTGGTTAATGCTCTTGCGGATGAATGGAAGTAAATCCAGAATCTTGTGGAAAGAAAAGCAATGTTCCAGCATTTAGTGGAAAGCCTTCCCAGAAGAGTGGAGGCTGTTATAGCAGCAAAGGGGGGACCAACTCCATATTAATGCCCATGATTTTGGAATGAGATCTGTCAATTTCACACAATCTGTCAATTTCCCAACCCGAATCTCAGTCAACGGAGCATCTTCTCTTCTAGACTTGGTTATGACAAACTTCCCTGCAAATGTCTGCTGCTCTTCTTCTGCTCCAATCGGTTCTTCTGATCACTTGCTTGTTAAAGTGGATATTTCTGGCCATTCTCAGAGAGCCTCTTCAGCGTTGACAAGTCTGGCATTTCACTCAGGCCGACTGGTATGGTCTTCAAGCAGCCATCAATCATCTGGACTGGTCTGCCATCTCTACTGCCTCTGACATCAACTCTTCCTGGGAATTCTTCCAAAGTAAACTGCTCTCTCTCATGCACATATTTATCCCATCTCGTCTTCAGTTGTCATACCCTTCCTCCCGTCCATGGTACACTGAATCTTGTGGTGAGACAGTTGTCCTGAAACAACTTGCCTTTGCCTCTTGGAAGGCTAATCCAATTGAAGGCAATCTCAGTTCCTTTAACAAAGCTCGGAACAAGTGTGTCTACCCTTAGGAGAGCCAGGAAACAATATCTCTCTACTCTCAAGACTGAACTCTAAAATCTGTCTCCCTCCTCCAAATCCTGGTGGCATCTGGTGTTTGTTCCCTTTCCATCCCCTCCCTTACCTCAAATGGCTACACAGCTGACACCGCATGTGACAAAGCCGAATGCCTCAACTCTGTGTTTGCCTCAAAATCTTGTGCCCTAAACCCATCCCTCTCTGTACCCACCTTAACCAGTCAAACTCAACTGCTCTTGGACTCTGTGTCCTTCTCTCCTTACAAGGTGGAGAAGTTTCTGTCAAACCTCGACTGATTCTGCAACTGGACCAGATGGCATCAGCCCACGGGTCCTAAAATCCTGCTCTTCTGCTCTTTCACACCATCTCTCAATTCTCTTCACCGTCTCTTTTGCTCAAGGTAATTTGCCATCTGCTTGTAAATCAGCCAACATTACCGCTTTGCACAAGAAAGGTGCAAAAACAGATCCTTGCTACTACAGACCAATCAGCCTGCTCCCAATAATCAGCAAAGTCATGGAATCGATCATCGCTTCTGACATCAAATCCTTCCTCTTCTCCAATGGCTTGATCTTGGGTCATCAATTTTAATTCACACCAGGTCATTCCACTCTGGCCATGCTGCTTCTGCTGTCTCAACAATGGATGGAGGTCCTCAATGCGAAACAGGAAATCAGAGCTGTCTCCCTTGACATAGATTGTGCCTTCGAGACGGTCTGGCACCCCACCCTGCTCACCAAACTCTCCTCGGATGGTATCCATGGAAACCTCCAAGCAATGACTTGCAGACTTCCTTTCTGGTCGCAGTCAACATGTGGCCTTGAATGGAATTCTCTCTTCTCTCCTTCCTGTTCAGGCTGGAGTTCCTCAAGACAGTTATCTGGGCCGTGTGCTTTTTCTGGTCTTCATCAATGATCTTTCCGACTCTCTGGAAAATCCTCTCTATCTCTTTGCTGATGACTCCACTCTCTGCCGCTCCATATCTCAACCCTCAGATCGGCAGGCAGCAGCCACTTCACTCTCTGCAGACCTGGACAATATCACAAACTGGTCAAACAAGTGGAACATATCTTTCAATCCTGACATATCTCACACTCTCACTTTGTCTCTCCGAAAAGACCGTCTGGGCAACCCTCCCATCTACTTTCTGAGAAATCCTCTTGAATAAGTTCTGCCACTCAAGCTTTTGGGTCTCACAATCTGCCACGATCTTTCCTGGGAAAACCACATTTCCAAGCTGGCCTCCAGAGCCAGTCGCCAACTGGGCATCCTCCGTCGTGCGAAGTCCTTTCTGGGCACTTCTGAGCTCCTCACCACATACAAAGCTTTCATCCAGAGCTCAATGGAATACTGCTCTCCCCTCTGGGCTGGTGCTCCTGCCTCACACCTAGCTCGGCTTCACGCGGTTGAAACCAAAGCATTCAGAATCATTGGAATCTCCCGCGATGAAGCCGATTCTGAGAGCCTTTCTCTCTCTCACCGTAGGCAGGTCGGTGGTCTTTCTGTCTTCAACAGACTCCTCTCCGGCCTTGCTCCCCTTGCTCTGTCCCCCAAATATTCCTGCAGGACACACAAGATCTGCCAGCAACCCTCTTCTGGTGAAACTGCCAAAATCAAGACTCTCTGCTCACCTTCACTCCTTCATTACTCTTTTCTCCCGCATCTGGAACAAACTCCCACACTCTCTTCAATCCCTCTCCTCCCTCCAGGTCTTTAAAACAGCTGTTCACCACAATCACCACCATGTTCTCATTCTTCCCCCATCCATAACCTTGATCTTTTCTACCCCCGTTAAAACACCCCAAATCCACCTCTTTCAATCCCCAACTTCTTTCCTGAAATTCCTAGAAGTGTTCATTTGCTTTATACCGTGTGCCCCTCCTCTCCTTCCACAGATCTACCGACGTCTCTGTTCTCTTCTGTTGTTGTGCTTGTGTACTTCCCTCTCTCCCCATCTTGTCTCCCGCTCCCTTCATTGAATGTTTTATGTCTGTGCATCTTTTCATGTTTAATGTGTTAGCTCTTACACAAGCCTCGATTCTGTATTTAAAAAAAGAAAAAAAATAGAAGATGTTCGACGAGCACATACACGGACGGGGTGTCATGTTCGGGTGTCCACATATTTTTGGCTATGTCGTGTACCAAAGAGTTATTACATATTAAGGAGCTGAATAAAGGAAAAGGAAAAAAGGAGTTAGAAGGGGAGTGCGGATGCTGGAGGGTGGTCATGGGGAGGTTGGGTGCGGGGGAGGGGGTAGGAGGAGAGAAGGGGATGGGGCGGACACAGAGGGGGAGAGGGGGAGTGTAGACACCGGAGGGAGGGGGGGGAATAAGAGGGAGGGTAGACGCTGGGGGGTGGGGGAGAAGTGGAGGGGGGTGGAGAGAAGGGGGGAGGGCAGACGCAGAGGGAAGAAAGGGGGTGAGTGGACACGGGGGGGGGGGGGGGAGGAAGAAGGGGGTGGGCAGATGCAGGGGGAGGGGAGGGTGAATGCAGGGGGAGAACGGGAAGGGCAGACGTGGGGGGAATGGGGAGGGTGGATGTGGGGGGGGGGGAGTGGGAGGTGAAGGGGGGAGATGGACGCAGGGGGGAGAAGGAGGGTGGATGTAGTGGGGGGGGGGGGTGCGAGGGCAGGGACAAAAAATGGGGTGGTCGGAGAAGGGGGAGAGCAGACGTGGGGACAGAAGGGGGAGGGCAGATGTGGGGGGGGGGGGGGCGAGAAGAGGAGGGCTTACGCGCGCGGGGGGGGGGGGGGAGGAGAGGGGTGAACTCTAGGAGAAGGAGAAAGGAGGTGGTGTGAACGAGGGGGGGTGGGTGGTGGTGGAGAAGGTGTAGAGAAGGGGTAAGGCAGGCATAGGGCGGGGAGGGGGGGGGGTGAGGAAGGTATGGGTGGACGTGGGGCAAGACATGGGTAGACGTGGGGCAGAAAGGCACCGGAAATAATTGAGCAAGAGAATGGGAGGGACAGGAAGAGGATCAACGGGAGGCAAAAATGGGAAATATTGGATGGTAAAAGGTTTGGAGTGTTAAAAGCAACGTTGGGGTGGGCACAGTGGTGGGTGGGCACAGTGGTGGGTGGGGGGGGGTGGGCACAGCGGTGGGTGGGGGGGTGGGCACAGCGGTGGGTGGGCACAGTGGTGGGTGGGGCGGTGGGCACAGCGGTGGGTGGGCACAGTGGTGGGTGGGGGGGGTGGGCAGAGCGGTGGGTGGGGGGGTGGGCACAGCGGTGGGTGGGGGGGTGGGCACAGCGGTGGGTGGGCACAGTGGTGGGTGGGGCGGTGGGCACAGCGGTGGGTGGGCACAGTGGTGGGTGGGGGGGGTGGGCAGAGCGGTGGGTGGGGGGGTGGGCACAGCGGTGGGTGGGGGGGTGGGCACAGCGGTGGGTGGGGGGGTGGGCACAGCGGTGGGTGGGGGGGGTGGGCACAGCGGTGGGTGGGGGGGTGGGCACAGCGGGGGGTGGGCACAGCGGTGGGTGGGGGGGTGGGCACAGCGGTGGGTGGGGGAAGCAACAAAGTGCCTTCAGATAAAGACAAGTGGAGAGACTTACAGGTCTGCAGACGGGTAGGATAAATGATAGAGGTAAATAAGAACATGTCGGGGCAAGGGGAGAGCGGCTGTGCAAATTTTACTCCCTGGAACGATGTAGGCAGTGTTCGACTAGAAGTCATCCACATAACCAAACGCTACAACCTTAAATCAACAGGCCGTACAAGCTGGCAAAAAGCTATTTATACACACAGCACTATGACAAAGAACTATTCAAAAGCAAACTCTCATATACATCTCTTTAATGTTAATAATATAATGGAAGTAGAAACAAAAACAACTCACCGATCTTTGCGAGCGACGCAAACAGCAGCCATATCGTTATTTCCAATGGGACTCGGACGTGACTAAAGTCTACGGAAAACAGTGACACATTGTGTCGCGCTCCATGTTCATCTATGTCGACGTCTTCCACTGCCTTGGGAATCTGTTCATCAGTTTGTCCGGTGGGGTAGGTGGTCACATGATGTACTGCGGATGCTTGTGGCATGGACATGACCAGAGCCAGAGCAACGATACATAGACACCGAGCAAACATCTGTTGATCTGCTCGATCTTCGCGTGGTCTCTTCCTGCTTCTACGTGCCGGTTTCCCGTATGCTTTCCTTCAACTCCGTTACACACCCTCGCTCTTCTTCATGGAATCTTCTGCATTTCCTCCATTTGCTTTTTATGTTTCGCTCCGAGCTTCCTTCACCTGTCGCTGAAGCACCTTCGTTGTTTCTCACCTCGCCGCGTTCATTCACGCCACCCAGACACGCCCTTGTGTCCTCCCCCTTCAGCCCACTCCATTCACCGAAATTTGATGTCTCCACCGATCGAGAACCTCCCCTGTCCACAGGGCATTAACTGATCCTACTGATCCTACTGCATTCCTTATCTTGCCAAGAAAAGCAAAAAAATTCAAATAACTGCTTCTGAAGAAAGAAAACCAAATAAGATCAGGAAAACCAGAAATGAACCAAAACGAAGTTTGCATCAAAAGAATTTATTTAATCAGATAAACACATCATAACAAACTCAGAAAACAAAGAGGAGGTTCATACTAAGTCCAACACTTGTAGAGTCAAAATATGTGAAACATTTCCCATAAATCGAGATGGTGAACAGGTCACACCGATTACAAAGCCACCGCAACAGTAATCAATGGTGAACAATTTTTATTTATTTTTTAAATCCCATCACGATCTCTCTACTCCTCCCTCCCCTCTTCTGAAACAGACTCGTACTGCGCCAACTACGGAAGGATAGGAACAGGTGAGGGTGGTGTGGTGGACAGATGAGAGTTTGATTTAAAAATAAAAAATATGCACATCGGAATAACCAATGCAGTAAGTAAGTAAGTAAGCAAGTAAGTAAATAAATAAATAAATAAATAAACAAGAACACGTCATGCAGAGCACAATACTTGCAAAATCCCCCCCCCCCCCTCCCTCCCCAAAAGGTTTCCATTGATACAGCAAATTGTCCATTTCATCAAGATTAAAATTGCCGATCTTGATCAAAGCTTGGGTCAACAGGATGAAAAGTGACGATTTTAGAAGTTTGACCTTGAGTTGACCTTTGACCTGAAAAATAATTGGTTTCCCAATTCAGTGAAGCAATATACAAATGCTGTTCAATTTTCAAGTCAATTGGATGAAAATTGATGGGTTTTCAGATGAAAATTCATGATTTTGGAAGTTTGACCTCGAGTTGACATTTGACCTCAAAAATAGTATGTTTCCCAATTTAGTGCCTCGATATACAAATGCTGTTAAATTTACAAGTCAATCAGTTGAAAATTAATGGGTTTTCAGATGAAAATTGATGATTTAGAAAATTTGACCTTGAGTTGAACTTTGACCTTTTGACCTCAAAAATAGTTCGCTTCCCAATTTAGTGACGACATGCAAATGCTGTTCAATTTACAAGTCAATCGGTTTTAAAATGGCGATTTTAAGAAATTTGACCTCCAGATGACCTTTGACCTCAAAATCAATGGGCTTCTCAATTGGGACGACCTATACAACTCGGTGAAGTTTCGTGACGATCGGTTTAGAATTGTGACATGTAGGCCCGTGACAAACAAACAAACAGCCAGGCAGAACCACAAACGCAACCGACCAATATACTTGAAAAATCTTCGATTTTGCAAGTAATAAATAGGAAATAAATAGTAAGGGACGGTAAACAAGAACATAAACCTTCAGCTGGAGCTCTCTCTTTTCCTCTCGCAAACTCTCACAAATTCGCTGCAGCTCGCTGTGCTCTCGGCGCAGGGCTTCCAGCTCCGCACCCTCTGGCCCACCAGCAGACAATTGAGATTTGAGGAAGCTAAGAAATTGTTAAGGTAAACATGATGATGTTCTCGGAAAATAAAAATATTAATGCAATTGAATGTCGTCATCAAGCAGCAGGAAAGCTCAGCTGTCGTGTGCTCTATCATTAGCTGCATTGTCTTGCGACATGCTGGATTATTGCCAGTACAGACATGACAAAGCCTGCACTTTAATGAAACTGTATTCTTTTATTAAAGTCACTAGTTGAGAACACTACTTTAAGAAAATAACATCTCTTTCAGCAAACTCTTGGTTGGCCTATTTAGCATTCCCATCTGAACATATAAGACTTCATGATATGGGGGAAACTGAGGTTCAAATACTATATAGTCTCTTGATATCATTGTAATTAATGGTAAATTACACTGACGTCCTGCATAAGTTTATGCACAAGCTCCAGTTATATCTACAATATACGTACAAGCATGTGAATTTGATCAGTTGGTTCTCAAACTTTTTGTCTACAACACCCTTTTCTTACACCATTCATGAGTGCGACCCCTTTTATAGGTTAAAAACAATTACATAATTTACCGTGGATTTTAAATGACAAATTTATAACATTATTTTGAAACTAGAAGGACACTCGGTAGAGCGCATACCTCCACCAGGCTGAACAGTGTATGTTTTGTATCCCACTGATAGGCCGGATCCAGATTCGGACATGAACCAAAATCTAATAGGCTTGTTCTCGTCACCTAACAAACTCGTCCACCAAGTTTTAAGATATCGTGCTATATATCGTTTTTGGCCCTATCTCTCAATGGTGAAGAAACACTTTAATATATATATATTGTTACGGACACGGCTAAAGATGTTGCTTGACCGAGCGGAATGGCCGCCGTGTTCGTACAGTTTACCCGATTACCCCCAACTCACCCGATTCCACTCGAACGTTGGCCAAATCGCGCTACGCTAAATCAATGATTGGAAAGGACACAACGACTGGGATAAATGAAACGACGCAAGGGGTACAGTTCTCAAGACCTCCGGAGGAGGATATAATTAGTGGTGGAGAAAAGGGGTAGATTACAAGGTAGAGTGAGGTAAAAGACACAGAAGAGATAGGCACTTAGATACAATCTTATCTATCCCAGACAGACCACAGACAAACGGAACAAGACTGACTTACACAGGGATTGATGGCAGGGAAGGACAGGTCGGTTGATAGCACAAGGTGCACCTTGGCTCGGGGACAGGATCAAGCACGGTTCAAAAGATGCAGGGAGGCCTCACAGTGCTCGGAGGTGGCGTCTCTCTTGCTTCAAGCTCAGCGCGCATCTGACGTCACCTCCCTCGGCTGCGCATGCTCAGCGGGGAGTCACACGCCCTCGGCTGGTTGACTCCGCCCCAGATGGGACCGGTCCGCCGCTTCTATTGGGTGCGGGGGTTACCGGGCTCCGCCCTTGACGAGGAGCTGACAGCGAGCCCCTACTTGGTAACCCAGTCGAGCACATGTTCGATGGCGGCTCGTTGGAAAGGCCTGGTGCCCTCCCAACACCCCCTACCAACCAAGCCGGAGTGAGGACGCGCACTCCCCGCGCCGCCGCCGTTGTTGTTGTTGTTGTTGAACCGTGAGGAAGAGCTGCGGGGAGGTATTGGGAGGTCCTAAACTTCCTAACAGTGCCATACAATCACATTCTGGTGCAACGAAGAGTCAGAATTAATGGAAACGAGTCCTTAACTGACATAGACTAAGAATAACTAGCAAGATGTCCTATAGTTGTCTACGTGAGATGCGGTGGACCTGGATGCGACATTTAATGGGGGAAATAGGGGGAGGTCGGGTCTACAGAGTGTTCTTTACAGAAAATGGGACTAGGGAATGGGGGATTGGGGATAGTTGGGAAGTATTGAGGAAATAGGGGAATATTTACAAGCGGATATGGATGGATGCAAATCCCATATCCGCAACATTGCACCCTTCTCTACCTCGGGGCGTCCCGACCCGATAAATTTTTACCTACGTTAGTGTGGCACTCAGATGTAGTTCCCTCTACTATTAACTCAACCCTGAGTGCGACAGTTTTACAGATGTTCACAAATGAGTAAATATGTCCCCCTGCGACGTTGCACCCTTCTCCTAACAGAAACACACCCACAGGATAACCGAATCGCGGAAAGCATCCTCAAACTAAACATACAGCCGGTAGGGAGCATCATTTACACAAGACTACACTTATATTTACACTACGATCCAGGACCTGTTCTTTGAGGAACACATGCAGATGTTATGCATAGAGAGAGAGCACGCATGCCAGCATCGATACACCAACCCACGAGTGCCCTGTGGCCCTACGGCCTTTAATAATGTGCAGAGCACCCCTTCCAAGCACCAAAAGCACCACCCCATTATGTACAGTCAGCACCATCCGGTGCACCAATAAAGTGTTCAATAAAAAAGGCACAATCAAGTGTCCATGGTCACCGGTGGTGTCGCAGCCGGCCGATGTTCTGCCGCTGGTCTTGCCTTGGAGCCCACTTGGCCTTCTGGCTTCTTTAGAAATAAAGAAAGGCGCCAACCGCGTCCATTTCTAAATTGTGGCCGTCAGGGGGGCCAACGATAAGTGGTTCACCTGTATGGCATAGGTGCCACGTTGACCCAGAGGTCCATCAACGGGTGGTGCTTGCCCGCAAAAGAACTGCGGTCCATTGTGGGCGGCCACCAAAATTGCGGTCCACATGGTGTATCGATCCAGGCAGCAAGCAGCGCAAGTACAGGCCCACAACTGCGGAGCCAGCACCTCTTTCTCCTCTCTCTCTCTGCCCCAAAGCCAGATCCTCGGAGGTGGGAGACAAAAGAAAACAAGTGAGTAAGGTGGTAAGGGCGCAAAAGTGCACGCAATGTAAGGTAATGCACACTGGGGGCACATGGGAACCAGGTGAGACAGGTACGTTCCTACCGTACGCCCCCCCCCCCCCCCCACCAGGTAACCTACATTGCCCCTCCCTTACCCCTTACTGTATCCACAAAACACACTACCCATAAACATCTACTTTACACATCAACAAACGTCCCTACTGTCTTCCCCGTTCCTCCCATAAACCAAATTCGTCTTCTCTCCCTCCTAACCAATCAAATTTGCCATTTCCAACTCTCATCAAAATTTGCCATCTCCAACTCAACATCAAAATTTGCCATCACCAATTCATCATCAGTCCCTCCTAAGGAGGGAGAGATGGAATCACCCCAATGTCTCATCCACGTCGTGATGCGTCTCACAAATCCAAACAGCAATTCTCCCTTCCTGCAACACAGAACAAAAGAAAACACAGGTGTGGAGTCATCATCATCCCCTCAGGTAAGTGGCTGCGTATGGTGCGACAGGTTCATCAATCCTAACTATTTCCTAAATGACTTTAACAACTTTACATTACCCGGGGTCTTTCTCCTGCCAAACCATTGGCCCTCTTACACTATGGGTTCTAAAAACCAATTCCCATTGACCAAACTGTGGTGCTTCTCAAGTTGGGGTCTCACTCCCCCGATTCATCACCCGGTGCCCTTGCACAATTTCGGTGGCTGGGTCGTGTGACGCTCCCAGCTGGTCCGCCCACCTGCACACCTCCACCACTGTTGTTGCCTACCGAGATCACCTGCTCCTCACCCTAACCTAACTAACTGGGGAAGGCCCTCTCGCACTCTCACCCCCTCAGTGCCCTCTCTGGCACGGGCTGCCCGATCCACACCCGGGATCCTCAGGCACCCACTGACACTAACGGCTCCCAGAGCCCACCTGCGGCCTCACCTGGCCGACATCTAACAGTGGCGGAGTGCCCAACCATTCACACTCATACTAACAGGCCACACGACCAGCCAATTTCACCACACCAATGCACCCATCCACAATACCATTCGGCAACCGCACCACAGATGCCAATATCCAACCACAATTTACCTATACCCTCTACCTAACACTTACACTACCCGCCCCGGGTATCCGTGATGGGGGTCCACTCTTCCCCCATCTACACCTTCGCACCATGCACACCACTCCGTACCACTTACTCCAACTCTCTCCACACCACTCATTCTCTGCTCCATATATCCCACACACCTGTACTTGCACACCTGTGCTCTCATACTTGGTGCCGCCTGCACCCTTCTCTCCCCTAAGCGCATTCGCGCTGATCCACAACACTCACTACTCATACACTGCTCCACACACCTGTCCAGTTCTCACACAGCATCATCTCATCTAACTACTCCCCTCTGAAACTTGCGCTTCCCAGTCGTCCCTTTAAACTATTGCGCTCCCTCGTCATTATCATCCACACTAAACTACCTGCGTCCCCACTACAGGTATCATTGTCACTAACTAACCTTAACGTTACCTAATGTCATCTTCGCTAGATCCCGACACACAATATCCTAACCCACCCGGGCTAGTTTTCACTGCCATAAACCCCATAAACTATAGCGCATTTGCCCCACTTGTGAGGGATGACAGAGTTGCCATCCCACCACATCGGGCATCTCCCACTACCAATTTTGCACATCAAATTTCAACAAATCAAAAATTTGCCAATCACTACTCATCATCTGCCAATCATTACTGCCAATCCTTTGCCAATCATCAAATTTTGTTTTTTTTCTAATTTTGGGTCCAAAACACTAACCTCATCACCCGTATACTTATTAGATCCTCTCGGTGCGCCAATTCCCTTCTAAAGCTCGGCTTCGTACAGCCGAGCAATGAATGCGGGTTGTTTTGGGCCAGCGGCTGGATACGTCCCGCATTCGGGGCAGGGACGGGGGCTTACCCAGGCCGAGATCCCACGCACCACCTCGGCGTGGAGCCATCCAATGTCCCGATCTCGACCTGCCGGCACGTCTCAATAAAAAGTGGTCGCCATGACGACCCTTCCTATCGGGCTGCCCGCTCCGCCTAGTGGAGCCCGGACGCGGCCGTTCCAAGCGAGGCACAGCGTGGATCGCGTACGGCGGTCCTTTCGAACCCGCCGTGGCTCGGATCCCCGCTGGTTCTCGCGGCACGCGAAGCCCGGCACGCACCGAGGGCCCGATTCGGCTAAAAGTCGCTCTAACCGCTAACCCGGTTACCGTCGATGCCTCACCTGCATGCTCACACGCATACGCTACCCCTTTCTTGCCCATACATCCAGCTGTTCCCATGCTCCTCGTCGTACCTTCTCTAACACACCCAGGTACACTCATTCCACTCACAGCCTTGGTCACACACCTGACCACCGAACACTTTGGCACACATTCGTTGGTCGCACACCTCACCAACACACCTCTTCGCGCCCCTTCCTCGGTCACCTCCTCTGTGACAATCACAGGTGTGCTTTCACTAGCACACCCAAGCACGTGCCTCACGACCAACTCAAGTGTGCATTCCCACACACGCTCTACCATTCCAGGTGTGCATCCTTCCATTCCAGGTGTACATCCTCGCTCCCCTGTCACAACCAACTCACGCTCCGTGTCACTCTTACTACTCTCACCTCCACTCTTGACAGCGCACTCACCCTTACTCTCGACAGCGCACTCTTTCCTCATGCACCCGTCCGTTACACACCTTTCTCGCGCACACTCTCCCGTCACACCCTCTAACACTCACCACAGGCGTGCATTCTTCCTTACTTTTGACAGCGCACTCTTTCCCCATGCACCTGTCCGTCACACATCTTTCTCGCGCACCCTCTCCCGTTACATCCTCTGTAACCCTCACCACACCGCGCTTCCATGTACCCCCTCGCACACGCGCTACGACCGACTCACTCTCGACGGCACACTCACTCCTCGGCGTGCACTTTTTCCTCACACACCCCATGGTCGGACATTCTCGCACACCTCGTTTTTCGCACACCAGACCTGTCGCACACTTCACCAACGGCCTCTCACGAACACCCGGGTCCATCTCGACCCCCAAGCTTATTAAATCACCTGGCGCATCATACGCACGACCATATTGGTCACCACTTACACCGGGTCCTCTTTCTCTTCGCTTCTCCTCCATCACCTGCGAATCCCTCATCCAGTTAATGAGCACATCATCACGATCCGAACACAGACTTTGGACCAATTCTTTTACTTCCTCCTTTATCTCTTTCTTATCCTCTCCCCGTCGCTTCTTAATTTCGCTCACCCCTTCTTCCACTTCTTCTAATTTCTGCTTCACCTCCTTCATCTCCTCGTGCGCCCCCTTAAGTTCTTCCTCTAACTCCACCTTATTTTTTTCTATGTGCTCCCGCACCTCCCGCTCTTTAACCTCCATCACCTCTACCACCTTGTTCATTTTCCTCGTCAGGTCCTCATGTACCGTCTGACACTCTTTTTTAATTACCCCTACGTCCTTTTTCATCTCCTTCTGTGTCGATTTTAAACCCTCTATTACCGCTGTGTTCTTCTTTACCTGGTCCCCCAACTCCTTTTGTCCCACTGTCAGTTGTTCTACTCCCAGCGTCAACTCCTCTATACCACCTTGCAATTTTACAGTCCCCTTTCTCACCTCCTTCTCCATGCGCTCCTTACAGTGCCTCACCTCCTCGCGCACTCCTCCGACCTCCTCACTCACACCTCTTCTGATCTCTTCTCCCATCACTTGCATCTCCTGCCCAGATGCCACCCTCATCTGCTCCATTTCCTCCCTGTGAGCATCCAATTTAGTTTCTACCCCCATTCTGACCCCCTCTATCTGCTGCCCCATTTGTTTAACTTCCCTTTCCGCTTGGTCCCTCATGTCCCTCAATTTGCCTTCCATACTGTTTTCTAACCCCTCTAACCCCTTTTTCATCTCTTCCATTTGATTCTCTTGAGCGGCCATTCTGTTTTCTACCCCCGTTAACCCCTCCTGTATTTCCCCTAATCTATTGTCTAATCCCTCAAATTTGTTTCCTAATCCCTCAATTCTACTCCCTAACCCTCCGATCTGGACCCCCATGTCCTCCCTCAATTTCTCGCTATTGGACCACATGTCCTCCCTCAATTTCTCGCTAATGGACCCCATGTCCTCCCTCAATTTCTCGCTATTGGACCCCATTACCCCCATTTGCTCACTCTGAGCCTCTATACTGTTTTTCAAACCTCCAATTTGGTCTCCCATTTGTCCCATAAGGGCCCTCATTTGCAGGAAAAAAAGGTTCGAATCCACCAACGGCGCTGCTACGGTCGCGGGCGCCGTAGCCATGTGCGAGGCGCCATTTTGCGAACCTGCCGCCCTCACTGCTTCGCTCTCCTCTTGTCCCTCAATTTGGTCCTGGATCGACCCTGCCTCACTCTCCTCTACCGGAACCCAGCCGTCTTGATCTGCCATAGCGCGACTTTCAAAATTCGGGTTTTTATTTTAAAACAAAACAAATTTCGGTTACTTGTAATTTTGAGCGCGTTAAGCGCGCTTCGGGTCCGTATCTCACTCCTCGACACCAATTGTTACGGACACGGCTAAAGATGTTGCTTGACCGAGCGGAATGGCCGCCGTGTTCGTACAGTTTACCCGATTACCCCCAACTCACCCGATTCCACTCGAACGTTGGCCAAATCGTGCTACGCTAAATCAATGATTGGAAAGGACACAACGACTGGGATAAATGAAACGACGCAAGGGGTACAGTTCTCAAGACCTCCGGAGGAGGCTATAATTAGTGGTGGAGAAAAGGGGTAGATTACAAGGTAGAGTGAGGTAAAAGACACAGAAGAGATAGGCACTTAGATACAATCTTATCTATCCCAGACAGACCACAGACAAACGGAACAAGACTGACTTACACAGGGATTGATGGCAGGGAAGGACAGGTCGGTTGATAGCACAAGGTGCACCTTGGCTCGGGGACAGGATCAACCACGGTTCAAAAGATGCAGGGAGGCCTCACAGCGCTCGGAGGTGGCGTCTCTCTTGCTTCAAGCTCAGCGCGCATCTGACGTCACCTCCCTCGGCTGCGCATGCTCAGCGGGGAGTCACACGCCCTCGGCTGGTTGACTCCGCCCCAGATGGGACCGGTCCGCCGCTTCTATTGGGTGCAGGGGTTACCGGGCTCCGCCCTTGACGAGGAGCTGACAGCGAGCCCCTACTTGGTAACCCCGTCGAGCACATGTTCGATGGCGGCTCGTTGGAAAGGCCTGGTGCCCTCCCAACACCCCCTACCAACCAAGCCGGAGTGAGGACGCGCACTCCCCGCGCCGCCGCCGTTGTTGTTGTTGTTGTTGTTGTTGTTGTTGAACCGTGAGGAAGAGCTGCGGGGAGGTATTGGGAGGTCCTAAACTTCCTAACGGTGCCATACAATCACATTCTGGTGCAACGAAGAGTCAGAATTAATGGAAACGAGTCCTTAACTGACATAGACTAAGAATAACTAGCAAGCTGTCCTATAGTTGTCTACGTGAG
The DNA here is from genome assembly GCF_964187855.1 of Myxine glutinosa. Classification (NCBI taxonomy): domain Eukaryota; kingdom Metazoa; phylum Chordata; class Myxini; order Myxiniformes; family Myxinidae; genus Myxine; species Myxine glutinosa. Next base: position 215,892,609 of record NC_136262.1, on the reverse strand, counting down.
ATGCGGTGGACCTGGATGCGACATTTAATGGGGGAAATAGGGGGAGGTCGGGTCTACAGAGTGTTGTTTACAGAAAATGGGACTAGGGAATGGGGGATTGGGGATAGTTGGGAAGTATTGAGGAAATAGGGGAATATTTACAAGCGGATATGGATGGATGCAAATCCCATATCCGCAACAATATTGTTACAGACACGACTTTGATGTTATGGTGGGCCGAGCGGAATGGCCGCCGTGTCCGCACAAGTTACCCGATTATACTCGAACCTTGGCCGAGTCGCGCTACGCTAGATCAATGAAGGAAAAGGACACAACGGCTGGGATTAAAATGACACGACACCAGGGATACGGTTCTCAAGACCTCCGGAGGAGGTTATAATATGGCGGAAGGTTAGATTACAGGAATGAGAGGGACAGCATAGGAAGATAGGCACTTAGACACACTCTTATATTAGCCCCGACAGACGACAGATAAACGGGACAAAAACTGACTCACACGGGGATTGATGGCAAGGAAAGGCGGGTAGTCGATGGCTCAAGGTGCACCTTGGCTCAGGGACAGGGTACAGTACGGTCCAGTAGATGCAGGGAGGTCACAGCGCTCGGAGGTCGCGACTGGTTCTTTCCTCTTCAAGCTCGGGGCGCATCTCACGTCACGTCCGGTAAGTGGCGGCGTATATCCGGCGGGGAGTGACACGCCCTCGGCTCGTTAGCTCCGCCCCAGATGGAATCGGCCCGTTGCTTCTCATTGGGTGCGGGGGTTACTGGCTCCGCCCTTGACGAGGAGCTGACAGCCAGCCCCTTCGTGGTAACCCCGTGGGCGCACATGGCAATGGCGGCTAACCAAGCCGGTGTGAGGGCGCACACTCCCCGCACGCCGCGCCGCGCCCCTCTGTTGTTGTAGTTGTTGTTGTAGTTGTTGTTGTAGTTGTTGTTGTTTCATGGGGAAGATGGGAGGAGGTAAGGGGAGGTCCTAAACTCACTACTGGTGCCATACAATCACATTCTGGTGCAACGAAGAGTCAGAATTAATGGAAACGAGTCCTTAACTGACATAGACTAAGAATAACTAGCAAGATGTCCGAAAGTTGTCTACGTGAGATGCGGTGGACCTGGGCACGACATTTAATGGGGGAAAAAGGGGAAGGTCGGTTCTACAGAGTGTTATTTACAGGCAATGGGACTAGGGAATGGGGGATTGGGGATAGTTGGGGAGTATTGGGGAAATAGGGGAATATTTACAAGCGGATATGGAGGCCAAATGCCATATCCGCAACATTGCACCCTTCTCTACCCTCGGGGCGTCCCGACCCGATAAATTTTTACCTATTTTAGTGTGGCACTCAGATGTAGTTCCCTCTACTATTAACTCTACCCTGAGTGCGACAGTTTTACAGATATTCACAAACGAGTAAATATGTCCCCCTGCGACGTTGCACCCTTCTCCTCACAGAAACACACCCACAGGATAACCGAATCGCGGAAAGAATTCGCAAACTAAACATACAGCCGGTAGGGAGCATTATTTACAAGACTACGCTGCTATTTACACTACGATCCAGGACCTGTTTTTGGAGGAACACATGCAGATGTTATGCATAGAGAGAGCACGCATGCCAGCATCGATACACCAACCCACGAGTGCTCTGTGGCCTTACGGCCTTTAATAATGTGCAGAGCACCCCTTCCCAGCACCAAAAGCACCACCCCATCACACAGTCAGCACCATCCGGTGCACCAATAAAGTGTTTATAAATCACCGGTGGTGTCGCAGCCGGCCGATGTTCTGCCGCTGGTCTTGCCTTCATGTGGTGCTCTTGGCCTTCTTACTGCTTTCAAAAATAAAGAAAGGCGCCAACCGCGTCCATTTCTTTATTGTGGCCGTCAGGGGGCCAACTGTTAGTGGTTCACCTTGTATGGCATAGGTGCCACGTTGACCCATAGGTCCATCCATGGGTGGTGCTTGGCCGCAAAAGAACTGCGGTCCATTGTGGGTGGCCACAAACATTGCGGTCCATATGGTGTATCGATCCAGGCAGCAAGCAGCGAAAGTGCAGGCCCACAACTGCGGATCCAGCACCTCTCTCTCCTCTCTCTCTGCCCCAAAACCAGATCCTCGGAGGTGGGAGACAAAAGAAGCAGACAAGTGAGTAAGGTGGTAAGGGCGCAAAAGTGCACGCAATGCAAGGTAATGCACACTGGGGGCACATGGGAACCAGGTGAGACAGGTACGTTCCTACCGTACGCCCCCCCCCCCCCCACCAGGTAACCTACATGGCCCCTCCCTTACCCCTTACTGTATCCACAAAACACAACACTACCCATAAACATCTACTTTACAAATCAACAAACATCCCTACTGTCTTCCCCGTTCCTCCCATAAACCAAATTCGTCTTCTCTCCCTCCTAACCAATCAAATTTGCCATTTTCAACTTTCATCAAAATTTGCCATCTCCAACTCAACATCAAAATTTGCCATTACCAATTCATCATCAGTCCCTCCTAGGGAGGGAGAGATGGAATCACCCCAATGTCTCATCCACGTCGTGATGCGTCTCACCAATCCACAGCAATCTCATTTCCTGCAACAAAACAAAGAAAACACAGGTGTGGAGTCATCATCATCACCTCAGGTAAGTGGCTGCGTATGGTGCGACAGGTTCATCAATCCTAACTATTTCCTAAATGACTTTAACACACTTTACATTACCCGGGGTCTTTCCCTGCCAATCCATTGGCCCTCTTACACTATGGGTTCTAAAAACCAATGCCCATTGACCAAACTGTGGTGCTTTTCAATTTGGGGTCTCACTCCCCCGATTCATCTCCCGGTGCCCTCGCACAATTTCTGGGCTGTGGCGTGTACCTCTCCCAGCGGGTCTACCCACCTGCACACCTCCACCACTGCAGTTGCCTCCGAGCTTACCTGCTCCTTACCCTAACCTATCTACCTGGGGAAGGCCCTCTCGCCCTCTCACCCCCTCAGTGCGGCGTATATCCGGCGGGGAGTGACACGCCCTCGGCTCGTTAGCTCCGCCCCAGATGGAATCGGCCCGTTGCTTCTCATTGGGTGCGGGGGTTACTGGCTCTGCCCTTGACGAGGAGCTGACAGCCAGCCCCTTCGTGGTAACCCCGTGGGCGCACATGGCAATGGCGGCTAACCAAGCCGGTGTGAGGGCGCACACTCCCCGCACGCCGCGCCGCGCCCCTCTGTTGTTGTAGTTGTTGTTGTTTCATGGGGAAGATGGGAGGAGGTAAGGGGAGGTCCTAAACTCACTACTGGTGCCATACAATCACATTCTGGTGCAACGAAGAGTCAGAATTAATGGAAACGAGTCCTTAACTGACATAGACTAAGAATAACTAGCAAGATGTCCGAAAGTTGTCTACGTGAGATGCGGTGGACCTGGGCACGACATTTAATGGGGGAAAAAGGGGAAGGTCGGTTCTACAGAGTGTTATTTACAGGCAATGGGACTAGGGAATGGGGGATTGGGGATAGTTGGGGAGTATTGGGGAAATAGGGGAATATTTACAAGCGGATATGGAGGCCAAATGCCATATCCGCAACAATATATTGCATCTGGATCCGGATCTTCACCAAACTCCAATCAATTCGTCCTTGTCACACACCCAACCTGTCCACCAAGTCTTGTCCAAATCTGTCCATAACTTTTTGAGATATCCTGCTCACAGACAAAAAGAAGAGACAGACAAGCAGGAGTAAAAACATAACCTCTGTCCACCTTCAGTGGCAAAGGTAATGCACACATCTTTTGTCAGTCCTTCTATCAAGGTAAGATTTTAATTTTTTTAAATGGAATTGTTGTTGTACACATTTAAGCAGAAAGGTTACTTTTATATAGTTTAAAGTACTTTCATTTTAAATAGTTAAGTTACTGTGATGTAAAACTTTATTTTAAAACTTGACAACAATTACTTACCATGAACAGGGACAAAATCAGTGCGGTGGATAGTGCTGCATCTTTTACACGAGAAGATTGATCATTGGTGACTTGTAAGAAAGGGCACGTCTAACAGCTCGTCTCGTCAAGCCCATTTCGGGATCTTGTTTATATTACGAGAAAACTGGACAATCCACTCTTGCATCCACATGTATTAGAGAAAGGGCAGGAGGATTAGGATACATTTCAGCCACCAATTGGTATGCGCTTGCAAATGCGCACCTGAAATGGTTTGGGGGCAGCACTGTGAACTTAGCTTTCATATAATAATCATTGATGTCACCAACAAACTGTTCCTGTGCATGAATATTCTCAGTGAACAATTGCTCAGCTGTCACCCCGAGAAGACTCTTCACCAAAAAATTGAGTACATACTGTACTTCTTGTAGTATGGCCAGGAAGTCAGGTGGGAACCCTTTATAATGGGCACAAAGAAGTTCACTCATGTCCACCTGAAAACACTGTCGATGTTAATGTATCCTCCCTCCCAATGAGGAAACTGTCAAAAACTTGACATATCTGTTCTCACCTTATTGAAAGAGTCTTATGCTTTTGTAATCGTTTCAAGTTGTTCACAGAACAGAGAAGCTACAGCCTCCGATTACCAGTCTTGCACCTTCTGCTCTTTCCATGCTTTGTCCCCACCCATCTCCCCACACACAGGTTTCTTCAGGGTGCACATGGTGCACATGCAACCCCCTTCTGGCGAAACGCCCAAAATCCAGAATCAATGCTCACAGTCACTCATTTGTTCCACTTTTTTTTTTTTTTTTACCCTGCCTGTGGAATCAACTTCCACATTCTCTTCAATCTCATTCTTCACTCCAGGTCTTCAAGAGAGCTTTTCACCACCATCTCAAATCATCCACCATTCAAAGCCATGATCTTTTCTACCCCCATTAACCTCCCCTCCCTCCTCTAAATTTCCAGTTTTTCCTTCGAGAGCTTGGTTCTGTATCAATCTTGTCCAACCCCACCCCTAATTATATTTATTACCCGCATCCCTTGTTTGTCCATCACCGTCCATTTTGTCCCTCTGCCCTGCTGTTGGTGCTTCCCCTTCTCTTCCTGTTGTTCTTGTGTTCTGTTGCATCCTGATCTGTTCTATGGTCTAACTCTTCAACGAACCTCGTCTTTGTGTACAAAAACAAACAGGCATTAATTCTTAACCTTCCCATCATTAACACAACGAGCCTGGTGTTGGCTTAGCGGTTAGGGTGCCAGCTTGGGATCCTCGGATCCTGGGTTCGAATCCCGGTCAACAACAACAACAACATGCATTTTAAAGGCCATTTTCCCTGCTAGAGCGGGGGTTAGCCTTGCAGTCCCCATGACAATCTTCTCCATTTTGCCCTATTTTCTGCATCTCTCCTTGTTAACCCCCTTGCCCGCATTTCTTCTTCCACCATCTTTAGCCAAGTCTTTCTCGGTCTTCCCCGTCTTCTACTTCCTTCTACATTCATTTCCATCACTCTTCTCAACCAGTCACTTTCATCCTTCCTCAACACGTGACCAAACCATCTCAACCTGTTCCTCTTCACAGCATCAATCACAGGCTCTATTCCCATCATCTTTCGCAATTCATCATTTGTCTTCCTCTCTCTCAACGATACTCCGCACATCCGTCGAACCATTCGCATTTCCACCCTTTCCAACCTTCGTTGCTGCTCTACGTTCATTACCCATGTCTCGCTCCCATATCAAAACACTTCTCACACATGCAGCATACACCTTTCGCTTCAGCTTCAACGACACTCCCCTCATCATCAGCACGCCACTCAATTCCCGAAACTTCTTCCATGCACATCTCACTCGAGCAACCGTTGCCGAGTCTGATCCACCTTCTCCATTCAGCATGTCTCCGAGGTAGCAAAATGTTTTCACACCTTCCAGCTTCATGCCGTCTCCAAGATCCAACTCAACATTTCCTCCATCTGCAGCTCCCTCTGTGCACACCTTACATTTGAATGTAGCTGCCACACTGGTTAATGACCCTCTCAGACCACTACATTTTTGATGAACCCACTCAGCGCACATTGTACACTGAATGGAGTTCACTCCGACACCCTTCCTACACACAGCACAGGGCCACTTCTCAGTTCTTTCCACCTCACCACATGCTTTACCACTTGCCATCACCTTCGTCTTTCCGATATTCACCTTCAGACCTTTTGTCTCCATCCCGGTCGATCACTGAATTAACGCCAGGGGGGTTGACTCAGCCTGTCATCCTTCCGAGGTCGGCGAATTGAGTACCAGCTCACTGGTAACTGGGGCACTGCATCAGCGGCACTAAAGCACTTCCAGAAAAATGATGCAACCAGCAGCCACAGGCTGCATACGAAACAACATTAACACAACATAAAGGTGATCAATTGCATGCAGTTAGCAAGATCAGTAGTTTCATAAAGTTGCAGACCAAATATTCCAAACACATAATATTTAACTTTGTGCTTAACTTGTTCTTTGACATATTTATACCCTCCCACATATATCCTGAATGTCACAGTATCATTCAACACAGAGCAAATCGAGCTTTTCTTCTTGTCCTTGCAAAGCACAAGTGACAATATATAATTTGGCAGGATAAGCTCCTTATCTATGAAGTCCGCAGCTTATGGGCAAGATCTATTTGTCACTAACCAGCATAACAGGCTCTCACATTCGTATGTTCAGGATGTCTGCTTTTGAGATGATACTGCTGTTTACTTTATTCAGTGGACAAAATTTTGAAACAATGAAACAAATGATACATTGTAGTTATTCCATATCAAAGGTAATGATGTTGGTATTACCATATCTTATGTACAACTTCATAAACTGTACTTTCACTTTTTAGTGGAATGGGTGGCCATTATTTTGCCCCGTCGCACCGCGTAGCGAAAGGGGAACAATGGTTTTCCCCTCCGTCCGTGTGCGTGTCCGTGCGTGCGTGCGTCCGTGCGTGTGTTGAACCTTGTGAACGGAATATCTTGAAAAATAAATGAACTACTAACTTCTAATCCGGTGTGTGGGTGTATCTAGGCATAAGGAAGAACGCTATTGAAAATTGGGTCGCCACGTCAAAATTAAAGGTGGCCACCGCTATGTATGTCTGAACCTTGTGAGCAGAATATCTTGGAAAGTAAGCGAAGTACCAACTTCTAATCTGGTGTGTGTGTGTGTGTGTGTGTGTGTGTGCGTGCGTGTGTGTGTGTGTGTGTGTGTGTGTGTGTGTATCTACACATAAGGAAGAACCCTATTGAAAATTGGGTCGCCACGTCAAAATCCAATATGGCCACCACCATATATGTCTGAACCTTGTGAGCAGATCATCTTGAAAAATAAAACAACTACTCACTTCTAATCTGGTGCGCGACTGTATCTAGGCATAAGGAGGAACGCTATTGAAAATTAGGTCGCCACGTCAAAATCCAAGATGGCCGCCACCATATATATCTGAACCTTGTGGGCGGAATATCTTGAAAAATAAACGAACGACTAACTTCTAATCTGGTGTGTGGGTGTGTCTCCAACCCACTCGCAAATATTATCGACTCTTCCATGTTTCCTGCGTCTTCCACTTTGTCAACTCACATCACTTCACCGACGGGGGACCTAGGCGTAACGCTTGTTTACAAGAGAAACAGCCCAGCACATTGTCAGGAAAGGTGTGTGTGTGTGTGTGTGTGTGTGTGTGTGTGTGTGTGTGTGTGTGTGTCCATACGCTGGTTTCAGAAGGCGGGACTGAGATCGCCCATTTCTCCATTCTCCCATGAACTATTCACCCCGTGTTTTAGTAAAGGGTCACGATTCATGGACCAAGCTGTTAAGTTTTCTTGTTCTCAAAGTTTTGTTCCAAGTGCTCGTTTGAGGATCGTCATTGAGCCCTGGACAGCTTTCAACTGTTGTTTCTTTGTAGTTATATTCCCAAGGATGGTTTTTAATATCTCCGCGACGTTCTTTTTATCATTCCCGTTGCTCCACTTATCACTTGTGCAATTTATGCACGCTTCAGTTTCCAGATGTGTGTGTGTGTGTGTGTGTGTGTGTGTGTGTGTGTGTGTGTGTGTGTGTGTGCATGTGTGTCGATGGTTGCTATCTCCATATGCGGGTTCAGAAGGAGGAACAGAGCCCTCCCAGGTCTCAAAGTATTCACCTCCGCGTGTGCGACCACCTCATAATAAATGAGACAAGCGTTACGCCTAGGTCCCCCGTCGGTGAAGTGATGTGAGTCGACAAAGTGGAAGACGCAGGAAACATGGGAGAGTCGATAATATTTGCGAGTGGGTTGGACACACACCCACACACCAGATTATAAGTTAGTAGTTCGTTTATTTTTCAAGATATTCCGCTCACAAGGTTCAGACATATATGGTGGCAGCCATGTTGGATTTTGACGTGGCGACCAAATTTTCAATAGCGTTCTTCCTTTTGCCTAGATACAGTCGCGCACCAGATTAGAAGTGAGTAGTTGGTTTATTTTTCAAGATATTCCGCTCACAAGGTTCAGGCATATGTGGTGGTGGCCATCTTGGATTTTGGCGTGGCGACCCAATTTTCAATGGCGTTCTTCCTTATGCCAAGTTTCACCCACACACCAAATTAGACTTCGGTCCTTCGCTTACGCACGCACGTCCACACGCACGCACGGACGGACGGACGCACGGGAAAACCATAGTCCCCCTTTCGCTCCGCAGTGCGACGGGGGACAATAAAATAGGTATTTTTATACCTTTTATAGGCATAAAAAAAAGACCTCCCAAAAATTTTCAGGTGTATTCCAAATGGTTTGGAGATTATGAATTCCTAACAAGCGTTACGCCTAGGTCCCCCGTCGGTGAAGTGATGCGAGTTGACAAAGTGGAAGACGCAAGGCGGCCATCTTGGATTTTGACGTGGCGACCCAATTTTCAATAGCGTTCTTCCTTATGCATAGATACACCCACACACCAGATTAGAAGTTAATAGTTCGTTTATTTTTCAAGATATTTCGCTCACAAGGTTCAGACATATAAATGGTGGCGGCCATCTTGGATTTTGACGTTGCGACCCAATTTTCAATAGCGTTCTTCCTTACGCCGAGTTGCACCCACACACCAAATTGGACTTCGGTCCTTCGCTTACGCACGCACGTCCACACACAGACGGATGGACGCACACACGCACGGACGGATGCACACACGGACGGAGGGGAAAACCATAGTCCCCCTTTCGCTCCTCGGTGCGACAATAATATAGGTATTTTTATACCTTTTTATAAGCATTAAAAAAAGACCTCCCAGAAACTTTCAGCTGTATTCCAAATGGTTTGGAGATGATGAATTCCTAAAAATCGATGATATGCCCATTGTTTGCACTTGTGAATCAAATCTATGTTTTATGAACGTTATGGTAATAATCTTTGAACTCCTGCCCCAAACTTATGGCATCTGCCTTCAAATTGTGTTCTTGTGTTCCAAAATCTTGGAACAAAAAAACTCAAAATCTTGTGTTCCAAACCCGTCTCTCTCTGTGCCCACCGTACCCAGTCATACCCGGTTGCTCCTGGACTCTGTGTCCTTCTCTCCTGACAAGGTGGACAAGTTTTTGTCAAACCTCAACTCTGATTCTGCAACTGGACCAGACGGCATCAGCCCACGGGTCCTAAAATCCTGCTCTGCCGCTCTATCTCACCCTCTCTCTGTTCTCTTCACCCTCTCTTTTGCTCAAGGTCATCTGCCTTCAGCTTGGAAATCAGCCAACATTGCCACTGCACACAAAAAAGGTGCAAAAACAGATCCTTGCAACTAAAGACCAATCAGCCTGCTCCCAATCATCAGCAAAGTCATGGAATCCATCATTGCTTCGGATATCAAATCCTTCCTCTTTTCCAATGGCTTGATCTCTGATCATCAATTTGGTTTCACACCAGGTCACTCTACCCTGGACATGCTGCTTATGCTGTCTCAACAATGGATGGAGGTCCTCAATGTCAAACAGGAAATTAGAGCTGTCTCCCTTGGTATATCACGTGCCTTCGATACGGTCTGGCACCCGGCTCTGCTCACCAAACTCTCCTCCTATGGTATCCATGGATATGTCCTATGGTATCCATGGAAATCTCCACGCATGGCTTGCGGACTTCCTCTCTGGTCGTAGTCAACGTGTGGCCCTGAATGGATTTCTCTCATCTCCCCTTCCTGTTCAGGCTGGAGTTCCCCAAGGCAGTGTTCTGGGCCCTGTGCTTTTTCTGGTCTTCATCAATGATCTCTCCGACTCTCTGGAAAATCCTCTCTATCTCTTTGCTGATGACTCCACTCTCTGCCGCTCCATACCTCATCCCTCAGATCGGCAGTCCGCAGCCTCTTTACTCTCTGCAGACCTGGTCAAAATCACAGACTGGTCAAACAAGTGGAACATGTCTTTCAATCCTGACAAATCTCACACTCTCACTATGTCTCTTCGAAAAGACAGTCTGGACAACCCTCCCATCTACTTTCTCAACAATCCTCTCCAAGACGTTCTGTCACTCAATCTCTTGGGTCTCACAATCTGCCATGATCTTTTTTTTGGCTGGCCTCCAAAGCCGGTCATCGACTGGGCATTCTCCGTCGTGTCAAGTCCTTCCTTGGCACACCTGAGTTCCTCACCACATTCAAGGCTTTCATCCGCAGCTCAATGGAATACTGCTCTCCCCTCTGGGCTGGTGCTACTGCCTCACACCTCGCTCGGCTTCACGCTGTTGAAACCAAAGCTTTCAGAATCATTGGAATCTCCCACGATGAAGCCGATTATGAGGGCCTTTCACTTACTCACTGCAGGCAGTGTGTTGGTCTTTCTATCTTCTACCGACTCCTCTCTGGCCTAGCTCTCTCCACCCCCCCCCCTCCCCCCCAGCCCTGTCTGTGCTCTGTCCCCCAAGTACTCCTGCAGGTCGCACAAGATCTGCCTGCAACCCTCTTCTGGTGAAACTGCCAAAATCAAGACTCTCTGCTCACCTTCACTCTTTCATTACTCTTTTCTCCTGCCTCTGGAACAAACTCCCTCACTCTATTCAATCCCACTCATCCCTCCAGGTCTTTAAAACAGCTGTTCACCACCATCTCTTATCTCCCCCACCCCCAAACCTTGATCTTTTCTACCCCTGTTAATTCACCCCAGATCCACTTTTCTGAAATACTGACTTCTTTCCTGGAAGTCCTAGCAGTGTCCATGTGTTTTTGTTTTGTTTTGACCTCAAATGCCTTCTTCCCCCATGCCCTCCTCCTCCCACAGGTCTCCCGATGTCCCTGCTCTCAAATGTTGTACTTGTGTGCTTCCCCCTCTTGTCTCCCGCTCCCTTTATTTCGTCTTATGTGTCCGTTTGTATTTTTGTCATTAATGTTAGCTCTTACACGAGCCTCGATGTTGTGTACAAAAAAAAGAAGAAGTATTTTCAACAGAAAGCAAGTTTGATCAGGAAACTGCAAAGACATTGTTTGGGTTATTTGACTGTTCATCTTCCTCAAAAATGTGGTAGCATACCAGAACCAAGTTTCCTGATCATTGCACCAAAAGTGTGTTGAAATTTTTAACCTACTCAGCACAACTTTGTCGTTAGTATATTACTCATAATTCTATAAACATTTGTTAAACATGCCGGGAATTATTCCTTTCGTCCAAATTTAAGGACTCAGAAAGAGAAAATAACTTGCCACATCAAAAAGCATTGTTAAACACATCATGCATCTGTTCCAGTGTCTATGTGGTTATGTTGGGATGAGGTTGCGCCTGGTTATTGAGTGTGCTCCAGTCATCCAATCTCAATACATGCTCCCCCATTTCACTCTTTCTAACTACCCCCACACCCAATTAACCCAACTGTTACGGGGACCTCTGCAATCTCCTGGTCTCGGTAACCTCCGAACCCCGAGAGGAACCCCGGCAGAAATATATAAATGTTATTCCGTGTCGAAATCAATCACTAATGAAACCATCCATGAAACCTTCAAAGGAAACAATCCAAATCAATAAGGAAACCACACCCTTGGTTGTCAATGCACAAATATTATATTAAAAGCACACAAAAAGAACCATACAACAATGGTGGCAACCAACCCTACAATCAATATCTTAAGATGGTAACCACAAACTCACGGCACTCCCAGGAAATGGAACCGAGCCCTCCTCAATGTCTCTATTACCCTCCAAGGCGAAGTTGATGCATTCCGGCGATCGTTGGAACAATGTCCGATCAAGAGCAACCAAGGCGTAGACGGTCAAAGCGACACAGAAGTCATGTGGTCCACCACCCAGCAAACTTGCGGTAGAAAGGGAACTCCCAAAGACGCGATCCAGACGTGCACCTGCACCGTTCAATCAACGAACCGCAGTGCAATCTTCAGACGCCGCTCTATTGCACAGTGGTCCCCGGCAAACCACCGGAGGATAAGCCCAACCGACGCAACAAAAACCTTTTCCGATGAAGGTAGCGTGCGGGGCGAAATGGCGGATGGCCCTCACTCGAGCCAGAGCTTCTAGGCAAGGATTCTAGGCAAGGATTCTCCAGAATCTCAATGCCGATACCCGTCTACGCAGGCTCCACAATACTCCGGCGATATCACCTATTGCTCGAACCTCCTTTCAAGGACTCAAAGTCCACTCGCAACATTCGCTCAACCACGCTCCGTACAGAGCTCCCAGGCACGTCTTTCACTGTCCTCTGCCTTCTTCTTCTTCAACGCCTTTTCCTTCTGGGTCACGATCCGATTTCCCATCTCATTTTTACCATGAGCACTTTTAACCTTTTAACCACAATAACCATTTCCCTTAAACAACAATACCCATAATAATTAGAACCCACACTAATAATAATAATAACAGCAATAATAATAATAAGTGCCGAATCCGTAGCACAACCCACACACTTGTCTGAAAGCTCATTCTGCATTGGCCTGTCCCTACCTTGCTGTTGTCAGTCCGATAACCTCCTATCTTCCTTCTATCATTCTGCTCTTCCATGAGCCAATACCTTGATGAGAAAAAAAGTGAAGTGAATATCATAAAACAACAACTGCATCTCCTGACTTCGACATGTATACAAACTGCATTCTTATTTCCATGGAGAAAACTCAAAAGTGGAGTGGAAGCCTCTTAAATCCATTATCCAAACCTCACTCAAATGTACATTTATATTTATATTAGACTAGCTGAATGCACCCGGCGTTGCCTGAGTTCTTTTTGAATGAATTTAATCTTCTGTACATAGGTCTGACGCAAGCCCAGTATCAGTTCGTGCTCAACGATTCCTTGTTCTTTCTTCTGTCAGGCCCCGCGAGAGAGAATTTTGAAAGCATGTGTTGCAATAAGTCAGATATTCCTATTAAGTGCATAAGTTGTACTTCAAGAGAATTTTGAAAGAAGAAGAAGATTTATTGCGAAATGGGCCCAGCCCGGCCGAGGCGGCCTCGACCGGCCTCGCCACCTAGCCTATAACCTTCCCGGGGCCGGTCCCGACATTTTTTGTTTTAGAGGTTTCCTCCTATCTTTCACTGTTCAGGAGATTAGCGCGTGCAGACAAACAAACAAACAAAAACTTTCTTTTATATATATATAAATAATATAGATGGAAGATAGAAGACTGACACTTGGGAAAACTATCATTAAAGTGAATGCCAACGTTGTAAGCAAAATTTATTGATTACTCAATGGGGAACAGCCATAAGAGGCTTCCGCCCCAATCCTTCTGAAAGAAAGAGCTGCACCTGAATACAAATTCAGACTTGGGAAAAGTACACTCAGAGATCTTAAAAAACAAACAATATACGGACAAGTTAAAGGCAAATTCACGAAGATAAATAAATGATCCAACCAAATAGTTTAACAGAATAATGAGATTACTGCTACCTACCTTGGTGGACCTTCAATGAGAGGCTTCAAAAAACAATAAATTAAACACAAGTTCACAAAGAGCAAATGTGGGAGAAAAAAATGAAATCAACAACATAGAGAGAAGCCTAGGTATACACAGTGACCCAGCCACTGATTGAAAAGGAAATGAATATACAACAAGTACAAAAAGTTTTAATTAAAACAAAAGCCGCGTCGATATTACACAATGCCTAGATGCAGCTGTGCCTATAACGTCGATGTTATAGGCACAGGACATTCCTATTGATTCGATTACTTGATGTTATTTTTGTGCAAAGTGAAAATATATCTCGGCAATTTCCCGTGTGTGGCGACGAATTTTTAATATATCTCGGCATTTTCCCGTCTGTTATTTCGGGCGGTGTATGACTGACCATGCCGCGATTTAAAAAAAAAAAATCTCAATGGACTTGAAGTTACAGGCCTTTGAGAATTCATTTCGTTCTATAAAGGGCAACTTTCATCGGATTTTCTTCACGTTTTTTTTCAACCGAGTCTAAAACTATGTTAGCGACTGTGAAAAATGAAATGATATATCGAATTTGATTTGAAAGAAAACTGTGTGAGAGAGCAAGACACCACGGGCCTACAAAACAGGCCTCAAAGCTATGCGAGTTAATAAAATGGTGGATATTTGTTTATATGAAGCCTCTCCCACAATGGGTGGAGCTATGGTTCCCAGAATGGGTGGAGCTTTGAGGTTTTGTCTTCTCTGCAAGAACAACAAGAAGAAGAAGAACAAGAAGAAGAACAACAACAACAGCAGAGGGCACTCTATGAGCAGCGTCTTGCGACGCGGCTAACAAAAGAATGTGTACAATAAGTTGCTAAAACTTTTTACACATAAAAAGGGCAAGATGCTGCTGTATGTAATGTGCATCTTCTACCATTGTCTTATTAATCACATGTTGGACGAAGTAGACTTTGCATCATGTTACACCTTCACCATGGTCTGTTTGGCAGAAGAAAGTTCAGATATCATAAATTAGAACAGCATTAAAGCACAGCATTATATTTCAAGAAGAAAAGACAAATGGCATACACCAATGAAAATGAGGGACAAGAATTGGCTTTGATGATTGTACACCCCGCTAATGGAGCTGTGCTATTTTGTGACAATATATATATATATATTTTTTTGCATTTTTGTGAAAAAGTTAGACGAGAAAATAAAACGGGCAATTACATCACACTAACAGAAGCCCGTGGTAAAAATGCGACAGCAAAATAAATAGCCAAGAAAGACGTTGTGCAGAACACGATACCCATGAAATCCCTAAAACAAATTTGACATTTAAAATAATTGGTGGTTTCATTCAGTGACATGGTATGCAAACCCTGTTCAAATTTCAAATCAATCAGATGAAAATTGAGGGTTTTAGAAAATCCAACCAAGTCGTTGACCTTTGGCCTATGTTGACTTTTTGGCTTATGTTGACATCAAAATAACTGGTGGTCGAATTCAGTGAGCCAATGTGAAAATCTTGTTCAAAGTTCAAATCAATTGGATGAAAATTGAGGATTTTCGAAATTTGACAAAGTTGTTGACCATTGCCCTATGTTGACCTTTTGACCTGAAAATGAATAGGCTTCTACCTTATGATCAACACTACTAAGTGGTGAAGTTTCATGAAGGTCAGAGTAAAAATGTAACCTGTTGGCGATTAACATACAGACAGACTAGCACACGTGACCAACCAATATACAATACAGTACTTGAAAAATCTTCAATTTTCGCAAGTAATAAAGGAAGCCTTTTATTGTTTGGATGGTTGAAAGAGCTCTAAATAGAAGGTTCAATAAGGAGTGTCTTGATTTGTACATGTATGCACCTGACACTGAAAGAAAAGAAGAGTAAAATGAATTTAACAACTTATTGATCGATTCAAAACATTCGATTGGGTAAATCACGGTCCCAAATGTTGCAACATCTGCACTTTATATACGTGAAGATGCAATCTCGTGTACAACTTTGTTAGTTATATCATAATTTCCCCATAGGTTTGGATTAATCTTAAGCAGGGTGACTGTGATCTTAAGCAGGATTGATATATAAAATGATATTGTTGCCGTTCTGTCGCCGGCCTTCTCCCCTTATCAAGGGGGGATTAATCCCCTTGTCTTTACTGACCTGGCGCGACCCAAGACCTATGACTGGAGCACCTATCCGGACAGCGCCAAATAGGGTTTCGGGACCAAATTCGCTCGTACCTAAGTACTAGCGCTGCCCTGGAAGCGAGGAAATAAGCCTCGCACGAACCACGTGTGATGGTTATACGCCGAGCGGTTTGCGTACACGTGATCCGCGCAGTTATAATTAATGGACCCCGATTCAAGCGGTTTTACTCGTGCCGCGCTTAGTCAATGGAGAAATCACAAAGACGATCGAATAAGGAAGAAAGAAAGAACAGATAGATTTAATTATTATGGCACGTATATACAGTACAGGACGAAGAGACACAGGGAAATCCTTATTCAGTCTTATTCTTACTACCCAAAGACAACGGGCCCGTCTGACACACTCACACAGGGATTGCAGATGGGCAGGAGTTCTCCAGCGCCACGGTGGTCGTCCAGGATCGGCCCCGGCCGGCTCTCCACAGTCCCCGGCACGTCCCGCGAAGATGGAGGTAGGCGAAGGCAGGAACTCGTATCGTGTCGCTCGAACAAACGGGTAATCTCGGGGCGAACGGTAGAGGGCGGACATAGCGAGGCTGGCGGTTATTCAGCCGCGTTCACTCGCTTTGGCTGAACCACGCAAGTTATAAACGCCCTGGCTGCGCCCGCGTTTCTCTCGTAACCAAGTTCATACAGTGCGAGTGATCCTCTTCAAGCGCGTCCTCTCTCTCCTTTGCCAGTCCTCGGCAAGTCCTTCACAACGCGCTTATCCTCTGCAAGTCCTGTTCAAGCGCCTCTCCCTTCTCATAACGGAGAACTCCCTGACTTCAGCGCACCTCTCCCATAACTGGGGTGGGGGCTTCGCGCAATCGGTTTTATTGCCAACCCTCTTAGCCCGATCGATGTTCCAACCACGCCCTGTGACGCAGTGCTGCAGCCACACGCTGAGAGCCCTGATTGGTGGCTCATTCTTACCGTCATCGCCTCGCTGCTGCGCCGACCTCAACCCTCCTCCACCTTCCGAGGCCCACCTCGTGTTAACTCGTGCCCAACACAACCAGGGCTTTTTAGCCGCAATGGATCGAGCCTAGGGACGTGGAATGGTTTGTAGAAGTAGGGCCTATCCTCCTGTCTTTACACAACGCAGGATTAACACTGGAAGGGGCCTACTCTCACATATACTAAGACATAACTATACTACAAATGAGGCTACATGTTGCTCGCGTGACTAACTGTGGGGGGCAAACCTTTAACCTTTATTGAGTTTACTGTACAAATCTCAAAACGGTAGCAATATATATATATATATATATATATATATATATATATATATATATATACTCGTATATTAGTCAACAGTAGTCATCTCTTGCATTAGGTATTTCCGTGTCCCTGGAGTTAAGATCCCTGGGTGACAGATGACTGAAACGAGCTTCAACTCCGAGGTGTTCTTCGAACCTTGGCGGGATTGTCTTTGGCACGCGCGGGAAAGGCCCGAAGCTTTATCTAATTGGGAACACACGGGGTCAATCCGAACCCACAGAACAAAGAAACGAAACAAGACACACAAGTAAAATTCAACAAATATAAATTTATTTACAGTAATGTAAATTACAGTAATGTAAAGACAACGAAAGGTGAAGTAAACTAAAATTCCTAGGTTGAGGCTCCTCCATCCGACTCATATACAGACAAGGGAATGATAAAAGAAAATAAAATAATGTTGGTTGTGCAGCCACTTAGCTCTAGTCGCAACGCAGGGCTTGGTGGTCGTCACCTTGAACCACCGCACGGGAAACGCATAAATGGCGTAGAGTCGCTTTTTCATCGCACCCCAACCATGAGGTAATCCATGCAGGTGGCCCTTCCTCATTAACACGGCTCTGATGATTTCTCCAGCACACACAGACAAACGCCCATCGTCCTCCCATGCGAAACAACCAAGTGACTGCCATGATAATCACCAGGATAAGAGCAAAAGGCAAACACCGCCGTTCTCTTTGCAAGCCAGCACAAAAGAGAATGTGACCACCTCCAACGAATGCCAGCACAAGAACAGAGAATGCAACCGCCTTCGACGAATGCCAGCACCAGAAGAGAGTGTAACCGCCTTCAACGAATGCAAGCATCACCAGAGACCAATATTATCTTTTTGCTCTCCGAGCTCTCGAATGTTCCACCGCTGACGTCACACTCTGTCCAATCACCTACGTCCCATTAAATCAGTCCATCGCCATGACAAATCGTCGTCTTCGGGGCAGGGCCGCACGGCCTTGCTTGACACCCAATGACGAAGGTTGAGGCGTGGCCTCCCCGTCACGAATCGTTGGGGAGCGGAATCTAATCTCTGTTCGGGAATGTTCGGATGACAGGGTTCCTTCTTGCCGATAGTAATGTCCGGTTCTGTCGGCCCTGGTGGCGTGGTTGGCTAATGGAGCCTATTGCCTGGCCGGCGGAGTTTTATAAGAACAAAGGGAAAAAATCATAGGGGGCCAATTACACACTGGAGTTTATTAATCTTACGCCCTGGAACTAGTTAACACAAAAGCCACGCCCCTTATGGTGACATGCAAACATTCTTAACCTGAACATTTACCCTGCTTATGTACACCGAGATGGCTTCTTCTTCGCGTCACACGGTCCATACTAAAACCTACACATTCCTACTTTCCTGAAGTATTTCATGCCTACACCCACAAATGTAAGTATTATACTTTCACCACGTATAAAGGATACTCAAGTGCATTGCTGGGTTTCTCTGTCTCTTCATACAAACCAACCAAGACTGTGAACAAAAGAACAGGAAGTATGATTAGATATCAGCACAACTCAGACTTAAAATTAGACCCCCCCCCCCTCACCCCCCCCCCCCCCCGCCCTCCACACTCCTCGTTTTTCCACAACTAAAAGCATGGGGGACACCAGCAGCATAAGGGTGCAAAGCTCAAAAACAATGGCAAAGAAAGAGTAAAATAGCAGAGGCCAAAAAAAAAAAAAATGATAGAACCAATCCCACTTCTCCCCTCCCTTCCTCATCAATTATACATTTCCTGATACATGCCTCTTCTCTGCACCATCCCTTTTGTCTCCCATATTCTTGGGAGAATGTCTCCCTTTTTTTTTTTTTTTTTTTTTATTCTCACATTTCTCACCTTTTCACAGTTTCAATTTTCTCAAATTCACCCTCCACTATCCCACAACAAATGTCCCTTCAGCCATTTTTAAAATGCATTATACGGTTTGAAATACGAGACATTAGAAATGACGTATTCTGCTCAACAATGCTCGGTATACATGTGCCGAAACCCCTAAAAACAGCGGTGTTCAGGGCACCATAAAATATAGTGTGCGTGAGATGAGGATTGTTACCCAAAATGGCTCACAAAGCTTCTAAAGGAAGCCCAAAATACTTGGAAAAGTACCGGCAAGAAGGGGTGTACCTCTACACAAAGAAAGAGCTGGAGAATATTCTGATCAACTTGCCCAAGAAGAGGATAGCTTGCTGCTTCCCATACAGCAAAGTCCAGAGAATGTGGCCCGAAGGTTCAGAGACGGGCACTTACTACTCGAACCTTTGACCATCGCTGCAAGTGTGTGTACGTTGAACCTTGTGGGATTACCTCGTGTGAACATGGCAGGCTTGGTGATTTGTTTAATGGATGTCTGCTATTGGAAAGACGATGGAATCATTCCTAACATTTAGGCAGACTTCTCAGAGGGAGATACTGGATCTGTTTTGGGTGCTTCTGCTTCTTAATACCGGTGGGAAGGACATATCTGGGGCTTGTCAATGCACAGGATAAGTTGAAAATGATATTTACTATTAATCATGTTAGGGAGAGGGGGATGGGAGTCAGAGTTGTATTGCTGTGAGGGCAGTTATAAATAAATACAGTGAACCCTCGTTTATCGCGGGGGTTACGTTCCAGAACCCCCCGCGATAAACGAAAATCCGCGAAGTAGCGACCATTTTTTTTTTTTTTTTAAATATATATTTTAAAGCATTATGAACTCCCCACACTCTTATTAACCTTTCCCATACTCTTATAAACACTTCCTATACTCTTAAACACTTTTTACACTCTTAAACATACGTAATTTTAACAACATATAAAATTCTAATGGGTACTCACCATTGAAGATACTGTAGCTACCCATGGGTTCCCCAAGCAAGACCAGCATCAGAATCTCCTTGCTCCAGCCGGTGACGTCACCGGCGGGGATTCCCGGCGCGAGAGTGGCTGGTCACGTGACCGCTAAAGCGTGCCGCGCTTTGCGGGTATAATCAGCTACACCTGTTGATCACGTGACCACCGATTCACCGAAGCACGCCACGCTTGAGAGGCGTGGCTTTCGGTTTCTGGTTGTGCTTTATAATGCAGCCCGATAAATGGGCTTTTCAGTGTTCCCGAGTTGGTTTTGAGAATAAATATCTTCTCGGACGAGTTTGTGTCTTGCCCGTCATTTCGTCCGTATCAAGCAAGAGCCCCGGCTCTTCAATACTACAACTTGCGTGATGAAGATGATGATGAATTAGCTGTGCAGTACTGATGACGATGAAGGTGATGACGATGATGAATGTACTGGCGTTTTCCATACGCACGACTCTTTGTCTACCCTTCTACTGTACACTATGTACAGTATTTTATTTCTTGTAATATGTTTTAAATACTGTATTTTTCTTATTTCTTTACGTTTTTTAATTTTTTAGGCTAGAAAATGCTTATTTTACCACAAAAATATTTAAAATAATAGTATATAAAAATACATTTATACCGCAAAATCCCGCGATATAGCGAAAAATCCGCGATATAATTTTACATATACTAGCGAGAAAAAACCGCGATGTACCGAATCCGCGAAAAGTGAACCGCGATATAGCGAGGGATGACTGTATATATAATTTCAAAACACACCTGATCACAAGTGTGCCTCACTGACTGGGTCTTCATCAAAGTCCTAAGCATTATAGTGTTTCAACCCTTTAACCTCGATACAGTCAGCTAAGGTGGGTCAGTAGGGGCACCTACGTCTCCACATGCGGCAACAACACTTGGAGGCATACGTACCCCCACCCCCAGTTAGTGAGAACACAAACTACAACAACAAAACAACAGAAAACATGTATTTATATATTTTTAATGTATGTATTATATATATATATATATTTATATATTTCTTTGGTTCTGGGGCCACAAGAGAAATACTATATTTTTGCATCTTTTGGTAAAAGTGGAAGCGTCCTTTTGCGTATGTGTGCTACATCGACCGCCATTCACTTGTACTAACAGGAAATAGTACGAACACGACATCTCTCATCTGCGAATAAGTCTCGTATTTCCCATATTTCCTTGAGTCCAATTTGCAATCAGGAAGAAAACAAAGATGGTTAACCATTTGGAAATTGCCACTCTTTCATCTAAATCCAGAAAATTATGTTCATAAAAAGACTTTCAATGACACATTTCATGCTAGCAACGGCATGTTAAAAGTACACAGAGAGTCGAACTGAGTCACTGTAAACGCACACGCATGCACCCGCAGAGAAAAGGGCGTGCGCACACACGCACACGAAAGTACCATATTTAAAATGCTGAAAGCCATTACCTTTCGTCAGTGCATCCAAAACCCCAGACTTTTCCAAGTAACGCCGAAACTCTTCCCTCTTTGAATCTGCAGCCTGAAAACACACAAGACACACACTTGTAGGCTGTTTTTTTGTGTTAACCTACATTATGCATTGCATACTTTACAAGTGAATTAAAAAAATTATGCTAAATTAAAAAGGCAATGGAGGGATGACAAACTACAGTCTAAAAGAGGTCCTTAACAAGATAGGGATGATGTTGGTTTAGAGAGTAGCTAACAGTATTGCCATCACATAACAATCCCTACATCACTGCCTCCAGACTATTGTCTAGGGTAGGCCTAGCTAAAAGTATTAGAAGCTCCTATATTTCATTTCTGCACAAGTATAAGAAGCTCCTATATAATTTCAGGGACTTCTTGCAACTTCAGTTGTCTTTCCTACTTTTTTTTTTATCAACTTAAGAGTAACCAATCCCAAAAGCAGATAATTATAGAATGCTGTTATTAGAGATGTGCATGCAGTTTGTAAGAAGTTGATGATCATGTACTGATATTATAACATTGAACTCAGGCTGATAATTTGTAGTCTCAGTATGTGGCTACACTACAAGAGTAATCAAGTACTGGTGTAACCAGTGGAGTGTTTGTGGAAGCTTGAAGGAATAATAAATTGATGAAGGGTAAATGAGGCAGTGATGTAGGGATTGTTATGTGATGGCAATACTGTTAGCTACTCTCTAAACCAACATCATCCCTATCTTGTTTTGGACCTTTTTTAGACTGTAGTTTGTCATCCCTACATTGCCTTTTTCATTTAGCATAAATTTTTTTATTCACTTGCTTCTGTAATTTTTTACCATGTGGAATAACACAATGGTACAGCACTTAGAGGATACCCAATCCTGGAGCAAAAGTGCCAAGATATCTTAGTCAGCAATGTCAAACACTGCACATGTGTTCCTATATTGTCTTACGTAACCCTGACTGTATCTTGCAGCTCTGTCTTATTGCTCGTTTCTCAAAGAGAAATGTCTTCATCCAGCCTCAGGCCACACAAGGACCTGCACTTATAAATGCCCAAAATAAGTGGATGCGGTTTGAACGTTTCCCTCGAACCAATAGGGTGGGGACAAAGGGGAGGGGCGGAGCCTCTCGAGGAATTTATGCACGGCCGGACGTGAAAGACACTCTCGTAGTTTTTACCATTTTGCTTACTTGAAGTGTTAATAAAAATTATATAATCGAACTGCAAATGTCCTCGATAAACTACTATGAGAGTACGAAAAGATACTCCAACCTTTGTTTTGTATCAGTGGGTGGGGCCGACATTTTTTAAAATCTGCGTTATCCCGATGTTAGTACGTATAATCGAGAGTGCCAACGCACTCTCTGATAATAGTTTTGAAAAATTAACTTCAATGACGAACTTTATCAAAACAAGATATAAGTACTTATCTGTCGTATCCAAATCCTGGTTCTGAGAAATCAGAAGACCCCGGTAATGGTTGAGTAGATTCTTGCCAGACAAATACAGTCACTATAAATCATCAGAAAGACGTTCGTCAAACACACTGTACACGTGACACACTTTCTTATCTGCGCATGTGCATAGCAAGGTTCAGGGTTGAGCGAGTAGGGAAACTAGGATTTTTATATTTAAACATCAATTAATTGACCATTGACTACTGCAGTCGATGCAGTATGCCAAAACAAAGATGAAACTGTTCTATACGACGGCCTCAGTGATGCGCTGATGTCGCGAATCTGCCGCCGAGAGCCCGTGACTGGAGGGTTCGTGATCACGTGTCCCGTGTGCGGTGTATAGCCCTGGTACCTCACTATTATTTTATTTTCATAAATACAACAATGAAAAACAAGGCATTTCCCGAGACATGATATTTCTGCTGATATTATTTGATGCCACATAACATCACGCATAACGTCCACAGTCCACACCGAGGCAAATGTGTCTGGCGGCTCGGCCCCCATCAAGCTGATTTACAGTCATAGCCACGCCTACCCCGTCCTATTCTTTTACATAGGACTGTAGTTTTACGTACTTTTCGTGGAATCCTTTCAAGCTACGAGAATTATAATACCAAATGATGTTGCAGGAAGTAAAACTCTGTCGGATGGTAGCAGAATCATTGCCATTGATAGAGGCAGCTCGGAAATATGCCGTCTGAAGAAGATCATTAATATTATGAACAAGAAGATGAATTCCCAGGTTTGACCGATCACGTTTTTTTTTGCTTTATTTTGCTTTTGCCTTGGTCTGGAGAACTGAAAAGTGATCCCTGCTGAGACCATCAGCTGAACAGACCATGTAGGCTCTCATATGTAGACTAAGCGAGTTTTTAAAGAAGATACTCCAACTTTAGTTTTGTATGTAGCAGATGGGAGCAGCATTTTTCCACGTAATCCCTACATAAGAGTACTAGCGTACTATCTGATAGCTCAGAGGGATTGAAACAATCCTGCAAAACACGATCCGTTAAGAATTCCATAAATCGCCAATGGGGGAAAAAAGACCACAGAAGTTTAGGAAACCCATTTTAAAAAAAACTAAATCTGGCCTCCCCTCACCATTTTAACCAAGTCACGCGAATATCATCAAGACCATCCACAAAATAGCACGTTCTCATGAGACTTTACATCTCCTTGACTGCTGTCAACACTACAGAGTCTGGAGTTCTATCAACCTGACTGGCAGCAACTCCAAGTCCAAGGTGCCCTCGCACATCTCCGCCACATAGGAATTTTTTCCCCCTCCCACAAGTGGACTCCAATTCGCCCTCTCTCTTCAGGATTGGTCTTACATCTCCGCCGCATGGGAATTTTCTCCCAAAAGCATTGCCCCATCCCTCATGCACAGACTTATCAACATCTCGTCTGCCGCTAGCATACCCACCCTCTTGCCCTTGGTACACAGAATCATGTGGTGAGGCAGTTGCCTTCCAAATTTTGCCTGATCTTCATGGAAGGTAATCTCAGGCCATTTCTTTTATAAGGAACGAAAAAACAACCATAGGTTGGCAAGCATTGCACAGCCTTGATTGGTATAATGGCCGCCTCCTGTATTGAATTTCCTTGTTTAATTTAAAAAAAAAAAAAAAAAAAGTGGCGAGGTTTACGGCAACCCTCACTCTACCCTGCCAGAGGCCTACAAGATAAGGCGGCTCCAAATCCACTTATATATCTCTCACTACATTTGACTACGGCTGTGGGGACAATGAATGTAACCTGCAGCAGAAATCGAAGGAATAAATAAAGATAAAAATCCCTCACAAACGGTCGCACACTTACTCTGTACGAAGACATCTTGGCCTCCAAGACAACACAAACAACGACGCTTCCACTGCTCTGTTAATATCGCTTCACGCTTGGTTACCACTGCAAGATAATAAAAAAAAATTTATGTGAATGGCGGTTTAATTAAAAAAAAGTTGCCAGTACCAAAATTTCAATTCGTTAAAACTACCTTTCAAATATTATACTTCACTCATACAGTCGCTTCCGGTAATGGATGATTACTTCCGCATATGGTTGGTGTTGTTACACGACTTTAACTAAATAAAACTGGATCACTGGTTTGCTAAAAAAAAATGGTCACCGGCCGCCATTGTGGTACTCACCAAATCATGAAAAATCCTTTAAACATAAAAACTCTGTTTATTTAAAAACCTGCTATTTTGTGATTTTTTTCACGTTGGCTACGATCGGTCGGAAGGGAGTTCCAATATGGCGGCAGCGTGACCTCATCAGCAAACGCACTCTCATCGACCGATAGTTAAGATGTTTTATAGAGCTCAGTATATGTTTCTGCTTCATATTTGTATCTTTAAGTTGATTTTCATTCTAAAACTCAATCTTTGAATAGATTTTCATTTTGAAGGAGAGATGTAATGTAATGCTGTTCCAGCTCAATGTGTGCGTTTGGGTCTGTGTTGTGTGATTATACCATATTTCCTTGCGACTCAGCGGGATCTTTTGAGATCTCGCGTGAGCACGCCAAGCAGCTATAGGCGCCCGCGGAACTACGTAACTTCCGGTTAGTGCACCGACAACAGTCACGTGATTCGATACGTTGAAAACAAACCACAAAAGGCCACGTGTTACAGCCGGAAATTATGGAAACGGTGTCGGTTATTTGATCATAACTCGCTTAATTCTTGTCTGATATTTAAAATTGTAACTTTCCGGCAAGCTAGAAGTAATTCTCTTTCTAACAATATAAAGTTTTATGAAAAATAATACGAAATGTTTGTGTAGCCGCCCGCGGAACCACGTAACTTCCGGTTAGTGCACCCTTTGCGACAGCAGTCACGTGATTGGATACGTTGAAAACAAACCACAAAAGGGCACGTGTTACAGTTTACTTCCGGTAGTCTCGCCCTCACCTATATAGCCTAACGAATAAAGTAGTTATCTTACACGGTGTGATATTTCACTTTTTACGGCGTTGCTCTGTCTAAAACACTGTCTGTCTGTCCGTACGTCCCCACAAAAGTTCACCAATCAGAGCTGAGTATCTGGTCACATGACAGGGGGACACGTTTTGTAACCATTACAGTTGCATATTTCACTGAAAGGAAACCAAAGGGAGGTGAAAAGCGCCCCTTCCTTTATATAAGGCATCGTTTCTGTGTATGCAGCTTTTACATGGAGACTGAAAATGCGTGGCTTGGCTTCGACTGGACGAAATCGGCTGCAAATTTCAGAAGTAAATGCTTTGTAGATCGAGGTACTCGTACCGGACTGCAAAGCCGCAATGAGCCGGCGAAGCCAAAGCCTCTTGCCACTATTTTACCCATCACTATGGCATCAGTAGGTTAGGTAGTTGGTAGTAGGTAGGTGTAGTAGGTACCGTACCGAGTTCAAAATGACACCATTTGCATTCTGGATGAGATTAAAATTTATATAATTTCCTTCTTGATTAATTCGGTGAATTCCGTCTCAACTTCGGATATTTCCGGCCGTGAAAAACTATCCCCTACGGCCGTGAGATTTCTAAAAAAGAATTCTTCGTCAATTTTAGAATATTTGACGCCGTTTTCAGCCTCCGAAACGGTAATAAGCTTTTTTGAAATATTTTTTCAAATGCTCGAATCTCATTGGTTCCGGTGTTTGGTGACGATTTTCGTTGAAGATAACCAGGGCCCGTGCGGGCCCGGGGAACGAGGTTGGTCTTAAAGTATTTTAATTACAAATTAGAGGTGCATAAGATTGTGAATCAAAAAAAGACGGGTGAAACAAACTCCTATTGAACTTTTTCGCAATTTTTTATTCATACTTCCGCATCCGCAAGATGGCGGCCTCCATGGAGCGATTTGGTGTGTCAAAGCTTAGAAATTCTCAAAGGATCCAGGAAAATCTGGCTTTTCAACATAATACGTACACGTTCATTCACAACACCGGCTTCGCCGGCTAATATGTTCCAAATTTCAGCAACGTCCGTTTATGCATTTTTGAGTTATACGTATTTCAAAAACCCTCGAAATCACGTTGGTGTCTGTCCGTCCGTCCGTCCGCCCAAAATGTGTTGGCGTTCATATGTCAAGGGCTATACATTCAAATTAGATGAAACTTCGAATATACATCGGTCAATAGGTCTAGTTAATGGCTTTTGAAACAAATTCCACCAAAGTGCTATATTTTTTGCTTTAAAATTAAATATACATATAAATATATATTCATAAATAAATATATAAAAATATATACACACTTTATAAAATTCCATGGGCATAGAAAAGGCCCCTTTATATAAGGGGATGTGCCATTTGGCAAAGTATAGAAAAGAGGGGCATTCCCAATGCTCTAGAAAATATATTTGTGAGGGATTTATCCAACCAAGTCATGCTCTAGAAAAGTTAATATAAAGGGGCGCCAATATCATTCATACAGCTGCATGAAGAAGTAAATGTATTTTATTTGCCAGATGTTGGACGCCCCTTTATATTAACTTTTCTGGAGCATTACTTGGTTCCTCCTCAGAACACAAGTGTAGTCCAGAATGCACACAAGATTTTTGAATGCCCCTTATTTAGTATTATTTGGCATTTTCTTCAAGCTATGGAATGTCCTTTCTTTTCTATAGTTTGCCACATTGCACATACCCTAATATAAAGGGGTCTTTTCTATGCCCATGGCATTTTACCCAAGAATATGAAAACCTTCCATGGAACTGTTTGGCGTTCCAGGAGGTGTCATAATGTAGGTAGCAGGTTTCAGAAATTCCTCAATACAATTATGATTTTGAAATGCGACCGACACAGACCTTGCTCCCGAATCCGGAAGTGAACAGATGATGATGGCTCAGGCTCACTGGTTTGATAATATCTCAATACAATCGTGACTTAACATTATATTTTGATGTATTAATACCATGGTATTAATTTGGGATTGGAATGACTAGGGCATGCCCGTACTATATCTATATCTAAAATTATATCCCCCCCCCCCTCTATTTACATGAAATGGTTTGGTCCAAAGCGAACGGCTTGCGAGTACGGTGACAATCCCCCCCCTCTATTTACATGAAATGGTTTGGTCCAAAGCGAACGGCTTGCGGAGTTTGGTAAAGAAATCGCCATAGCGTGCACAAACGCGCAGGAAAGCGAAAGAATCGCAAATTAGTTTTAATTAGTTTTAAAACATAGTTTAACGCCAACATAGCGGCAACATAGTTTGCCAACGTGAAATAAATGAATACGCTCTCAAATGTGCCGTCCGAGGCAGAGTCTGTTCGGCACGTTCGGCACACGTGATAGCTCGCTGCTCTCTGATTGGTTGAATCGTTTTTTGGACATAGCTCGGTAACTACTTGTCCGATTAATATGAAACCTTGAAAAGGCACATCCTCGGGTCCCCAGCAATATACCTGGCAAGTTTAAAGTATATCGGACCCGTGGTTGTCGAGAAACAGCGGTCACAGACATACAGACATACATACATACACACAGAGATTACTGGAATTATAGATAGATGAATGATGCTCTTTGGAATGAAAATAAAGAGATATGGAGATTAAAGCAGAATGAGGAAATGACGTCAAAGTTTTCTATCCGTGACATTCGCCGATTCCCCATTTGCAGTTTCTCCATTGACTGGATATAGCAACACTCAGATTATGTACATTTTTAGCCGCGTCGCAGACGCTGCTCATAGAGTGCACGCTGTTGTTGTTGTTCTTCTTCTTCTTGTTCTTCTTCTTCTTCTTGTTCTTGCAGAGAAGACAAAACCTCAAAGCTCCACCCATTCTGGGAACCATAGCTCCACCCATTTTGGGAGAGGCTTCATATAAACAAATATCCACCATTTTATTAACTCGCATAGCTTTGAGGCCTGTTTTGTAGGCCCGTGGTGTCTTTCTCTCTCACACAGTTTTATTTCAAATCAAATTCGATATATCATTTCATTTTTCACAGTCGCTAACATAGTTTTAGACTCGGTTGAAAAAAACCGGGAAGAAAATGCGATGAAAGTTGCCCTTTATAGAACGAAATGAATTCTCAAAGGCCTGTAACTTCAAGTCCATTGAGATATATTTTTTTAAAATCGCGGCATGGTCAGTCATACACCGCCCGAAATAACAGACGGGAAAATGCCGAGATATATATATTTTGTTTAAATCGCAGCATGCTCAGTCATACACCGCCAGAAATAACAGACGGGAAAATGCCGAGATATATATATTTTGTTTAAATCGCGGCATGCTCAGTCATACACCGCCTGAAATAACAGACGGGAAAATGCCGAGACATATATATATTTTGTTTAAATCGCGGCATGCTCAGTCATACACCGCCCGAAATAACAGACGGGAAAATGCCGAGATATATATATTTTGTTTAAATCGCGGCATGCTCAGTCATACACCGCCTGAAATAACAGACGGGAAAATGCCGAGATATATTAAAAATTCGTCCATTTGATGACAATCGTCACGATGAAATATTTAATTTATACGTCGTCACAATAATGTGGAGAGAGGAGCATAGCTTCGTTCACGTGTCGCCACACACGGGAAATTGCCGAGATATATATTTTTTAAATCGCGGCATGGTCAGTCATACACCGCCTGAAATAACAGACGGGAAAATGCCGAGATATATTAAAAATTCGTCGCCACACACGGGAAATTGCCGAGATATATTTTCACTTTGCACAAAAATAACATCAAGTAATCGAATCAATAGGAATGTCCTGTGCCTATAACATCGACGTTATAGGCACAGCTGCATCTAGGCATTGTGTAACATCGACACGGCTTTTGTTTTAATTAAAACTTTTTGTACTTGTTGTTCAAGTCCTTCACGGACGTGCTGTCAATACCTGATGTTCAACTGAAGGTGGCATAGGAATGTGGAATTTATTGGTTCATCGTTTGCCATTCGCCAATTTTTTTTTTACCCAAGTCATTCACGAACCGGTTGTCCATGCCTGAAGTCAAAATAATTTAATACCCACATTATTTGCTAACTGCTAACTGGCATCCCACCTAGGTCATACAACTAAAGTATCAAATAAGCATGGCTACACTGTTGTTAGACTTTCGGTCTTGTTACCCTCGCCAGTGGAGATGGTATTGTATTTGAGTCCGTTTGTTTGTCTGTTTGGCTGTTTGTCCGCACAGAATAAGTATGCTTTTCTCTGCAAACGTTGGTCCGATTGACAGTAAATTTTCACCATAGGTGCAACTCCTCCGGTAGATTTTCTTAAAGAGAATTATGACGTCCTTATTGTCACGTGGTATGGGCGCCATATTTATTTTAACACAAAAGCCTAAAAAAACACAAAAAACCCTTTTTCTCCGAAACGGCTCAACAGATTGAGGCAAAACATTACATGCATGATCGCATACCCATGATGAACAAAAAGTTCCCCGAATATGACATCATATGTCACATGGTTTGGTGGCTATTATTTTTTGAAGAATAAAACTTTAAAACCACTCCTCCAGAATGGCTGAACAGATTGAATGGAAAGTTCACATATGTTCCCCATGCCTTGCGTATCCTATGCTGTCCTTGAATAATTCATATATCACATAGTTTGGTGGCCATATTGGATTGAACGAAAATGTTTTTAAAATGATATCTCTTGAACTGCTTCATTGATCGATATCAAACTTCAAAGTAATGTAGTAGTCTTAATGCGGAACACGTGCTTAAAATTTCAACATGATTGGTCTTACGGTCTGGCAGCTAGACAGAAGGTGTTATTGTTTGAAGAAGAAGAAACTCTATTATATTATCTTTTTCAGCCATGTGAATTTTCAATATATCTATTAATTTTGGACTGTTTGAAGTCATTGGCATCCTGTATATTAATTACGTACGTCTATTAATTATGTAATATCGGAATGTACCTTTTGACACTTTGGACTGCTGAGACCCATTGGACCTTTGAAGAACCTTCAAGACCCTTAAGACCACCAAGGCCCCAACAAACCCTGAAGATTCTTAAATACCATGAAGAACCAGAGGACCCAAAGGACCCAAAAAATCCCGAGAACCCAAAAAGACACAGAATACCCAAAAGACACTGAGGACACAAAACACCCCAATAACCCAAAATACCCAAAAGAGCCAAAGGACCCTGATGACCCAAAAGACTCTGAAGATGCAAAAGACCATGAGGACAGCCTCATTAAAAAAGATATATTTAAAATACAATATTGAATCTGGTTTTATAAAGAGGACGTCATGTGTCACGCATGTCTGATGAAAGTGGAGTTGTACAAAATAATGAAAGAATGCACAAAAAATACCCCACAAAATACACCTCACAAATACGTCCTGGTGTGGGTCTGCAATCTGTGATTGCTCTTTCTTGTTTAACTTTGTAAGTGATTCTTCACCATTGAGTGAACAGTCTAATAACGATATTTAGCATGATATTCCAAAAAGTTGTGGACGAATTCGGACGAAACTTGGTGGACAGGTAGAGTATTTGACAAGGTAGAATCGATTTGATTTTGGTTAAGATCCGAATCCGCATCCGAATCAGATAAAAAATTTTAAATTATCCCACGTACACGAAGCGAAAAGCAGGGTTAAGCAATTATTGGTTACATCACTTCTGTCTATCTGTGCACAAACATCAGTTTTATAATCGAGCATCTGTTTGTGTGTGATGTGCTGAATGTTTATTTATTTGTGTAAAGACCAATAAACAAAATACTTTTATCATCGATCATTCCATTTTATTACTTGTGAAAATCGACGATTTTTCAAGTATATTGTTTGGACTTCTGCATTATTCTGTCTGTCTGTCTGCATGTCAGTCGCTTACAGGTCAGAATTTTCAAACGATCTTCACGAAATTTCACCAAATGGTGGAGTTGGTCATAAAAAAGAAGCCTATTGTTTTTGGGGTCAAAAGGTCAATAGGTCAACATAGGCCAGAGGTCACCAACTTTGTCAAAATTCTAAAATCCTCAATTTTCATCCGATTGACTTGAAATTTGAAGAGGATTTGCATATCTGGTCACTAAATTCAACCACCAAGTATTTTGAGGGGTCAACATCGGCCAAAAGGTCAACATAGGCCAAAAGGTCAACATAGGCCCAATTTCTAAAATCCTCAATTTTTATCTGATTAACTTGAAATTTGAAGAGGATTTGTATATTTGCTCACT